>NC_058034.1:15343339-15648339 GCF_019176455.1 Solea senegalensis
TTGGGAGAGGCTGATGTTGGAAAATAATTATGAGTATTTCAACCTGTATTTATAGAGTTATCTTTTTAAAGCCAAGAAGACAAGTTGTGAACCAAAGACTAGTAGTCCAACAGCTAAAAAGGGAACAAGGACTCAGCAGGACCTAAAGAAAACAGAGAGAAATAATGGAATTATTACGGAAGGGAAAATGTCCAGACTATGAGATCCAGTTCGCGCTTTGTTAAAACACGATAGAATGGTGTTTTACTTGTTCTAGCTCAGAATGAATCGGTAAACGAAGGAATTTGAAGGTAGCGGCCGGTATAGTATGTGACCAAAGTGCAGAAACTCTTATAGTTCAGGCGGGGGTTGTATTGTGTGTAACCCTGTCTGTAGTCTGTACCTCTGATTCACAGACATTAAACCCCTCACATGCAGACTATTGGTAGATGCTATGTCAGTGACTGTATGGCATGCAACTCAAACAGTTACATTTAAACAACGGGTTTGAAAAGAAATTCACTTAGTGATTAAGCTTCCTGGGGCGAAATGTCAGCAGTAACCCATCCCTGTTTAAAACAGAAACAGAAAACTTTAACTGTCTTTAAATGGTAAAATACAGCCTTTAGGTTGAAAAGAAATGACTGCAAGTCTCGGCAATTTGGTCAATAAATGTATTTTAAAAGGCAGGAGTTGGTTAATTTTACATTCCCTTCAGCAGGAGCTTGGAAGAGTGGGCTCCTCACCACGTCACTTACCATGTTACACAGAGAAAAGAGTGTTGTCACAGACATTAACAATAATGAAAATCAATCCGAACATGACTTTCAATTTATTTGCATGAATAAGTAATGCGCCCTTAATTTAGCATTCTGACGAAGCTGGAGCCCAAAAAAAAAGAAAAGTGAAAAAAAGATTCAACTATTAACATAAGAGCAGCTCATTCTTTTTAATCAGCTAATAATGAATGTTATGGGAGCTTGTTCAGACTGTACCATGAGACCATAGAACACACACACACACACACACACACACACACACACACACACACACACACACACACACACACACACAAACCACTGTAGCAACCTGATGACCAATTAAAACAGCAATCCCCAGCAGTCCCCTGTTTATTCTTGTACGTGCTCTCTCTTTGCTTCTGGCTGTGCAGATGCTGAGTATTTTTGGAATGACAGGTAACACTTCATTATTTAAAACCGCACATTTAAGATAAAAGTGGGTTTTCTCAAGCCAATTAGATGTGCACCAAAAAAGTGCTAGCTTTCATTTCACTTCCCATAGACTTCAAATCTAATAGCCCCTCTGTATTAGTTCCATTAATTGCAATTACATTGGCTCAGTTTCCTTCAACCTGTAAATGTGCAGAATACTCAGGAGAGAGAACGAGAGAGACGGTGGGTCTTTTTCCCCTCAGTTTTTACTGCTAGTTGACGTTTCCACTTAAGAGCTGTTTGTGTGTATCATAAATGCAGCGACTACCAGTTGTTCTCTAAAATAGTCATACCTGCTCTAAAATATGCAACTCTAAATATAACTACGAGTCTTAGTCACAGTCACTTGGTATAAATGCATGCAAGACTGTGGTTGGGTTATTAAGCATTTGTTTTTAGAAGTTCTCCAAGATTTTTTATACACCGTATATATGTATACACAACACATCAGTTTGAATTCAGCTTTTTCAATTTTGTACGCGTTGAAAACACATCTGTACTGCAGATCAGTTACTTAAAGCGACACAATGTAGGATTTCAATGCAAATGGTCTCTCTGTAATTCTGTAAAAGCAGGTCTGCATCGCCTGCAGTGGCATTATGTAACTTCTGGTCAATGCCACAAAAGAACTACAACACATTTCTAATATTTTGAAATTCTAATATTTGGAAAAATATGCTAATATCTGAACAAAGTGCTACATCATAGGCTCTACTGCACCTGGTCTGAAGACATGATTTGCAACCTATATTTTGCGACAGCTGAGAGCAAATCCTGCATCATGTTAGTTGGTTAGTAGTACAAACTTATTTCACCCTCAGCTGGTATACTAACTAATTGGACTGAAACCCTGTGGATTTGTCTGTTATACACTACTAATATGAATAGAAACTGCTAGGCTTTAGATTTACAGTTGGAATACAATTAGAAGTTGGAGATTATTTTGACACACACGCCCACACAAGCTACATACAGTCATATGCATCAGTGTTACTGAATGAGGTTGTACACCAGCTCAGCAGAGTCGTGTGTAGCTGTATTCTTTTCAATTTCAGAAAGCCTTTAATGCACATGTTTGCTTGAGAGGACTTGGAGTCTGAAAGCTGCACAGCACCAGTTACAGGACTGGTAAAAATTTCCATCCTTTAACCATATGTGATTAATATAAAACCTCTGCTGGATGTGCTCGATAGACTTTTACATGGGAAATCACAATAAACAGAAAGCAAATGAAAAAAGCAGCTGTCATATTCGGCTAAGAAAGTAGCAAATCTCCAAAGCTTCCTGCAGTGTTGTTGAGCTGGGGTTCCTCTTTGTGTCCAGTTGGGTGAAGATCTGATTCTTTGGAGCTCTGCCAGTCGCCATGGTAGTTTGGGATTCTTGGGTTTCAAAACCAGAGCCAGAAACTGGCCAACCTTTAAGGCTCCACCACTGTTTCCTGGGCGTATTCACTGACTACTGTTTCAGATCATTACTGAACCCAGTAATCAAAAGTGATTTACGTGTATTTTGTGTGTGCAAGTATGTCTGCTGTACATATGTATGCAAGTTTGTGGTACTTATTCAATTGCATGCACAGCATTGGTGTACATGATGATATCCAACCTTGTAAAATATCATCTTACTAAGAATTAACAGAGGCAGTCCACTTTCAAGTCTCCCTCGAGTTTTCTTTTTTGTGCTATTGCTAAAAAAAATGGTGTGTATTGCAGCCTCCGAATGTGTCACAGTTTGAGACGACACCTCTGTTCCTCACCCATTTCTCCGTACTGTGTGAGCTGTGTCAGTGATGCTGATGAACTGGGGAAGCAGGGGTTTGCAATGCAAAATGTTAACATTCACGTTCTCTTTTTGTCTTGTTCTCCTCTTCTGCATCTGTCTATCTCCCTCTGTCCCCCCTTCTCCTTCCCCCTTTGTCTGTGTTCCAGTGGGTACTCCTTACTACATGTCACCAGAGAGGATACATGAAAACGGATACAACTTCAAATCTGACATCTGGTCGCTAGGATGCCTGCTCTATGAGGTAAACTATGGGAATGCGTGCACATACTGTCACCCTGCAGTCGACTGCAGGAGTGATGCGAGAACACAGTGGCTGAGTCACACAAACAAACAAACAAACAAACAAACAAAGCTCAAACAAGCCTCACATATAATAGTCCTGTAAGAAAATGCATACAGATATTTATGCTTTTTCACCACCATGAACATCACCTGCAATGCAAACTTTAATGAGGCCCACTTTACTTTTTACAGTGTAATAATTCAAAATATTAACTATCATAAGTGCAGTATATTTCTTTACCCCTTCTTCCTCATGTTCCTTCCTTCATTCGTTTTCTTGGCTGACCTGAAGCCTCAAGACTCTTTGAATTAAAGTTCTTTAGCTAAGGAACCTGCTAAATGTTGAAAAGCTGTTGAGTGAAGGGAACTGACATGACCATGTGTTTTAGATGAGGCGACCCAGTGACACTGACTAGTTTGATTAGTCGGGAGTAAAACACCACAGGGCTGTGGACCACACTGAGCAGAGACAAGCCTGGGAGGAGAACACAGCTCAGGGAACAAAGAGGGAGCAGTGAGGAGCAGAATAATGATGGACATGAATGATAGCCGTCAATCTGATTTTTCGCCTTGCCTGCCGTCACATGCGCTGAATACAAAAAGACAAGCACAAATTCAGAGGCACACTGTCGGCCAAGGAAACACCCACTTTTTCCTCCCCCCTCCTCTCTCCCCTGAGCTGCTGATCACTTGGGCTGCATTTCAGCGCCTCAGGCATAGAGGTGCTGATAACGTGAGGAAGAAGTTTGAGCTTAGCTTGCAGGTCATGGTTGCTCAGAGACCCACAGTCCTTCATGCTAATTCGATCCCCACAATGCACTGTGGTAGTGCGCTGGTTGCTGTAGGTCGCAGTCTGCTTTTATAGTTTTTATGTGTGGTGAATGTGTTGCTACGTACTATATTCTGTTAATAAAAACTGATTTATTTATGTTGGTATCACGACTGTGCAACACAGGCATTGTGCATTTCTGTTTTTTTTTTACTTTTCTGGAAAAGTAAGGTCTTTTCCATATAGACAATGTTGCTTTAGTATTGACTGTAACAGGCGTATAGATTGTTTGATTAATTATATATTATGCAACATTTCAGCATAAAGATATCTAATAACCATATACTTTTCCATAGAATCCTGTGTTTGTGTTCATTGTAACTACATTTTTGTAGTCTTCTAAAGATGCCATGGGCTTTACCCATCTCTGTCTGTAACTTCCAGGGCAAACCATAGCTTTCACCATCAAGAACAAATGCCCAAACAAACATGACAAGACAACAATTCCCACAATCCTATGCTGCTTCCCAGTGTCATGGAAATAGGTCTTTAGTTGTCGTTTTGATTGTGAGACTATGCTATGCTATGTCTTAAAGGACATCAAACACTAGGTTTGGTTGTACATCATTTCGTCTGACATTATTTAAAAATGATGTTTTGGAAAGCCAAAACATTGATCGTTACAATAACACTGCATGTGCAGCTAAAACATTGATCGTTTTAGAGTTTCAGTGCTGGTTGCCAGTTGATCTTTTATACTTTTTTCACTCTTAGAAGAAGTGCTGGGGGTGAGAGTTGCCGAAAAATCTAGATCACGACAAGAAATGAGCAGAGCAAAGGAGAGAGCTAGAGAGCAATGAAAAGGTTGAGAGAGACCTGTTGCTCCCTGTGGACGTCAAAACACAGTGAATGAAGACATTTATAAAGAAAAGTTTATCAATCTTATACAGGAGCAATCTTGTAGGCTGGAGAGGGGAGAGGGCATTTTAAGAGAGAATGAAAAGAAAATAGGAGATGGAAGGTTCAACAGAGAGTGAGCAGAGGGGGAGAAGTGGAAGAGAAAAATAACAAAATAGCAAGAGCAGGGTTATAGATTGCTGGAGCGAAGAGAAAGATGGGGGGTGTTCATTCAGAGAGAACTTACTGTAGGTACAAGAACAGAGACAGAACTCAAACCATCAGGTCAAGGTGAGCCCTGCAAGCAGCCTGTGGAGATAAAGATTTTACAGCCTTATTGTTACCAGAGGAGTGCTCACTGCTTCATGCATATTCTCTTTGAAGAACAGACCCTTGCTTTCCAACTTCTTGGTAAGAGGGCTCTGCTGTATGTTTGGTGTCAGGAAACTTACCTCTTTCTCTCCCAAACTCTCTCCTCCATTCCTCTTTGCTCTTTTCTCCTCCTCTCTGCTAGGTTCCCCACTGTATGCCTCCCTTTTCCTCACTTAACCTTCAGGCATAAGAAATTCACATAGAAATTCATCCTTGATCCCTTTGGTGCTCATTGATTTCACTCTGGACATACAGTAGGGGCTGAGGATTTTTTTTTTTGTGTGTGTGTGCACACGCAACCAATCCATGGGAGTTTGACTCCTTATGTGTGAAACGGCTCCATTTGAGAGAGCCTGCATTTTTTATTCTTGTGCCCGAGGGTTGGGTTAGGGTCCGAAGGGTCCATCTGTCAATACTTGGTCATTGTATCTGCGTCTGTCTTCATCTCGCATTCTGTTTGATCCCTATCTCCTCGTGTCTAACCTTATTACATCACCTGACCCCTGCCCTGTGCTTCCTCACCTGAATGCTTTCAACGAGGTGAACAGGCTGCACTCATCGGGGTCGTCTCCTACAGTGACCTGGAAAAATATTGGAGTTTAGGCACATGCCAGTCAACAGGATTGGCGTCTCCTAGCACAAAGCAAGCTCACATTAGCGGATCTCGCGCTTGGTTGTCTTCTGTTTGTAAACACAGATGCACACTCACACTCACTCAACTGTTTTTTTGTATGCATTTGTTGTGGTTCTATAAAGCTTGATATAGGAGAATCTCTTGAAACTTTTATGGGACTGTGTCTCCTTCCTGTATGTAGCTTAGTCATCCATACCTCTTACTGTGCCCATGTCCCGTGCTTCCTGCCTCATTCCTGCCCCCCCCCCACACTTGATTTGCTGTTGGTTTTATGAGGCCCAAGACCGTTGGGTTCTCTGAAGCGGGCTGTGCCTTTGGCTAGTGCTCTCTGACAGTTACAAGTCTGTTTAAAAGTACAGTGTAGTTTCATATTTTGGGAAAGGCACTTATTTTTCGAGTTATAAGAAGTTGTAAGAATAAAAGATTGATGTAGATGCCATGGTGATGTTGTTAACAGAGCCAGTCTAGCTGTCTGTCTAACTGGCAACACCTGGCACAACTGCCAGTTTTAATCATTTAAACCATAATCATTTTCTTTGTTTTTTCACAATCCAGATACATTGGACATTATTGCACAGACATTTTTATTATTTTTATCATTTTTAATCTTCCCCAAAAGTTAAACTTTGTGACTCTTTAAATCAATTTGATCATCACCCGTAAGAATCTTTTGAAGTCATTTTGAAGCGATTTGCGATCCACTTACAATCAGGCTGCATTTGGATCATGCCACCTGTCAGTCACACTGGTGTCCACTCTTGCTATATTGTCTATTTTTGTTTCAATGGGAACATAATTTACAAAATTGACATCTTGTTCTTTCGAAGAAGAGCTGAAACTGGCAATTGAGACCATCGGCTCGATCTTAACTGATGTTGTACATCAAGTGAGATGTAGACGCTTTTTCCCATAGACTTCCAGCAGAGTCACCCCCTTGTGGCTGTTCAATCTATTATTACTCTGTGGTTAGCTTCAACTAGCAAACCGGAGAACTCCTTTTTTTTTATATACAGTCTATACTTTTAACTCGTGTCTCTGTTCTTCTTCCTCTTGTGTTCTTTCTTTATTCTTTTTTGGGCTGTTAAAGTAGCGAAGTGATGACTCCACTGGGTGTAGGTATATATTTAATGACTGTCCCTACTTCGTAAATTATTGACTTGATTAATATATCATCATAAAGCCACATGAAGGGCCAGTGAGAACATCAAAAAGTCATGCTTTCCTCACTTTTACCCAGGGAGAGCGAGTGAGAGAGAGAGAGAGAGAGAGAGAGTATGTGTGTGTGTGAGAGAGGGAGAGAAGTATAGAAACAAAGAGATGAACCATACACTTGTCCTGCAAGCGTGTGTTAGCATTTAGGTGTTTATTTTGATGTGGCATATGCCTGTAATTGTATGTGTGTTTATAATTGAGTGAGTGAGAACTTGTGTGAAGCTCTTTGGTCCCAGGCTGAACGGGCTCCAGGGATTAAGGAGGGTAGAGCGAGGGAGATGGGAACCTCTAGCAGCTCTTTTTTAATTGGTGTACAGGGAGAGAAACTGGATAGAGTGAGCTGGATCAGTGTTAATTAAACTTGAAAAGACCCTATCCAGACCTTGTACATGGGCAAAGATGCTGGCTTAACATGCCTGGGCCGAGGAGGGCACAACCTGGCCAGCTGAGGGGGAGAAACAAAGGGAGTGTGTGTGTATGTGCGTTTGTCTGGGTGCGGCGCGCACATTTGTCTGTAAGTGAGGATGTGCGTGTGTTTTGCCACCAGCAGCTCACACCCCTCAGCAGACAGCAGGCATGCGTGTGCATTGTATGCCTTTCGAATATCAATGAAGCAGACACACACGCACAGTCTCACATCCACACACCAGGGATGCAGAGGTCAGAGAGAGAGTCAATCATCTAACCCTGCGATGACACGGTCTGAAAAAAAAGGAGTGTGTGTGTGTGTGTGTGTGTGTGTGTGTATAGAAATATATATATATATATATATATATTTATTTATATATGTGTGTGTGTGTGTGTGTGTGTGTGTGTGTGGTGAGAGCAGGGGCCCGGCAGCTGTCAGGGGCTAGGAGCAGCAGGCACTAATGAAGCAGATGAATAGTGCAAAAACTCCCAAATACAAACAGGACAGTTGACATTTTTCATCTGTCAAAAGCAGAAGATGCATGAAAATACGATGGGGTCTTGTTTAACCCTTTGCCTCCTAGAGTCTAAAGCTGGCTGAGTCTATTTCTGTCCCCCTTCTCTCTTACTTACTGAGAAATGAATATTTTTGGGGGAAGCACTATCTAAACCTAAGACACAACAGTATAAACACACACAGATTGCCTCCTCTGTGATATTAGAGAGTTTAAATCAATTAGGAGTATTTTCCCTCACTGTCTTATCCTAGACACTAAAGCAGACATTTACAGTGAGTAGTGAGTATTTCTTAGTTTTTGCCAATGAGTTTTAAAGCTGTAAGGGTGCAGTGTCAGATTCCCTTAGTGCTAAATGTGAATCATGGGAATAATGAAATCTGAAAATTTTTGTTAGGCCTGAAAATATGTCTTGTGTCATTTTCTTCCCAATTGAATAGCTTGAGTTGAGTCAAGTAATTTCTAATTCTTGTGCTCTTTATGCATCTTAGATGCCACATACATCTTATCAGGCACCGTAAATGTTGCGTCGGGGAGTGCGTTTTTAAAGGATTGCACCGGTCGTGTGTGTTTATTTCTCCCTCCCTCTATCCATTTGTCTCATCAACATAGAATAAAATCTGAACTCTTACAGATATGAGCCTTTGTTACTAATGGAAGTGCATCATTGCTGACACACACAGTAACAGGCATCTCCACACGCAACTCATCACTGTCAACCACCTGCTGTGCCAGTCTCAGTAGTAATCACTGGAGCGGGGGGGGTTGTGTCCAAAAAAGCAAGAGAGGGAAATCCTTGTTGCTTGCTGTCCGTGTGTGTGTGTGTGTGTGTGTGTGTGTGTGTGTGTGTGTGTGTGTGTGTGTGTGTGTGTGTGTGTGTTTTTATATGAAACACAGTATAAATGTGTGAATGTTTGATTAATAGAGGGGATGATGTCCAGAAGAGAGATTGCCCACTGGGATGCTGCTGTCATCCTGACTACCCACCGGAAGCTGTGACAGACTCTGCCAACAGGGAACAACAACTTTTCAGTGACTATGAAAAATGAACCCTTTTACAAATTGGTGAAGTGATAGACAGTTTTTGCTCAGTGTCAGTCGGGTTACCTCCCCAAAAGGTAGCTTCTGTGACTTGACAGGCGAGATGACGAAGAGGCTTATCGACTTAGTGACCCTTAAACAGTCAAATTAGCGTGTTTCTGTTGCCTAGAGATCAGGCATTAATGAAAGAATGCTGACAAATTGTCTGTAATAACTTTTCACATAAATTCAGGATAATAGCACACGGTCCTATTTATAAACAAAGATTGTTGCATCTATCTATGTTAGGCAGATACTGCAATTTGATTAGCAAGTTCCTTTCAGTGATCACTGTGGACTAGATTTGCAACAGATGATGCAGCAATACCACACACCGGCATTAACTTAACTATATTTTCATAAGAGGATGAAAACACACAGTTAGATATGAATTGTTTCCATCATGTGTGAGTGACATTCACAGAAGAAAGACTGCAATCAAAAATAGAATTATATTCTAGTCTTTAATTTGGTAACTGTTGAAAATGAACAATTGGGTATGGATTGTGGAGACGCTGTTCTCATCTGCGTTCACACCACCAATTAACAGGCTGTCAAACACATACTGTACATTTTCCAATATTTAATAAATGTAAAGTATTAATTAACACAATTGTTGTCTGCTCACTATGGTAAAGTTGTGATGCTGGTTTTTTTTTTCCTTTTCTTGTCCTTTTATAGCAACGTATTCTCCCAAATACAAATTTTCACCACCCACTGTAATCAATTAACACATCCAAAGTTTAAAAACACTCATCAGGGTCACATTCAAGCTGGAAATGCTGCACAATCGTGAAACTAAAATAAACAGGCACACTCCATCTACAAGTTGATTGTCGTTGCCCTGTTTCACACAGATCTTTTTTTTTTTCCTTCTTCTTCTGGAAGTCACCGAGATGTAGAGCAACTTTCCAATATGCTCAGAAATAACCTCTTGCCTTGAAATAGGACAAACATCAAGTTTGAGTGGATTTCATGTATTTTGTACAATAAAATACAGAAAAATGATAAAAGGATGAGGGAGTTCAGGGAGAGGCAGAAAGTCTGTTGAGTTTTCTGAAGCCTTCACATACGTATAAAATCACACTGTACTTTACAGACAACACTATGCCAGGATTGAAAACTGTGAGTTACAAACACATAATACCATAATATGATTACGGTACAGTGTTTTGGTGTATATATTAAAATGTACAACCTTATGTGATGGGCTTTTATTTGTCTAACTTAACACTCATCTTTCTGTGTTCTTATATAAATAAATGGAAATCAAGTGAACAACCTCCAACATCTGAGCTCGTCATCGTCAACATCAACTTGGTTATTCATCATTAATTATGCAATTTGGCCTAACTCTGGCCTAAAATACTAACATTTATTCTAGTTTGAAGAAAATAAATAAGCATGAGTGGGCTTGATGTCTAAGTTTGCTGTAGGCTTCAGCTTGCACACACACATTTAACCAACAGGAAGTGAGTCAGTTACAAAAGTCTGGCAAAAGTGGAATGGTAATGATGTCTACCCTGAGAAAAGTGGCAGGGAATCTTCACCTCTTTCCACTAATCGGCACATGAATCCTTTCCACCCTTCCCATTTGCTCTCTCTGTTCTACCTGCTTACGCTTGTTTTGTGGAGGATTTAGTTTTCCGAGCAACCCAGTAAGTGGAGAAAGTCTCTTTTCATAATGTGTCCTTTCTCCTATTTTCATCTCCCTAGTTTTGGAAGCAGTGTAGCAGAAAGTGACAGAAAACTAGACGGAAGCACATGGGAGCTTTGGAAACTTTCACAGATTGCTTTGAACTTGGTTCACTTGAATGTCGGACCATCACTCTTTCACTTACAAAAAGCATACATAAGTGCGCATGCTAATTATATAGACCATGTACACAATACTTCATTTGTGTCTCACACTTGACTCAATCCATGTTTTTAATCATGTATATCTCATCAGCTGTAGAGCGTGCAGGCACTACATGTACCATAAATGTGATTGTGTTTTTCCATTTTTCTAATGGATGCAGGATATTATCATCACTATAGCGGCATCAGCAGATAATGGCTTTAAAATGTTGGCTATCGGTAAACACACCTAGATGCCGATATGACTAATGATTACAACAGTAGGCAAAAATGATGTTAATTTCACTACAGAGAAGCAGTTTGGTGCAGGGAAAAACATTTATAATATATCAGATTTCTGCAAAATCGAGTCCAATATCTTGCGTCCTGAGATATTTTACTTTACATTCTCTTGGCCTGGATTAATGTCATCTCCCCGTTTCCTCTCCTCCTTTCCTCACATCTTTTTATTTCAGATGGCAGCCCTACAGAGTCCATTCTATGGGGATAAGATGAACCTTTACTCCCTCTGTAAGAAGATAGAACAGTGTGACTACCCCCCTCTCCCCTCAGATCACTACTCGGAGGAGGTGAGTACTGTCTCATTTTCACTTTCCAGCTATGGTACATAGCAGATGATCAGTGTTTTAAAACGTCTCATGAGAATCGGCTCTCGTAACGTTTTTAATGTAGAAATATTTAAGTAATGTAGTGTTTTAAGCAACAGTGGCTGGCTCTTCTTTCTCCATGGCAGTTTGTTGATTTTACTAGTATCGACTGCACGTTTTTATGTGTGTCAGTGTAATCCGCTCAACTGTCAGAACCATGATATAACTCCATGATCAAAAGACCGGCTATAATTTTACCCACATATCAAAAGCATGTGGCTGTGCTGCAGAGTGGGGTGAAACTAAATGGGCTGGGGGTGTCGTGTTTCCCTAACTAAATGTTAAATCATCTGCTGTAATTCTGCGTAGACTTATTCATGCACAAAAATGTAATGTCGTCATTCTGCGGTTAAGCGTTGTCGTATTGGTGATTGCATGGATGCATGTGGCTTTGTGTTGCATATCCTGTTGTTTTTTTCTTTCTGTTTCTTTTACATAAAAGTCCACATCACAGACCAGCAAACTCTTAAGCATAATGCTGATTAACTGCAGGTACTTGATTCATTCGCCACTAACGCTTTGCTCTGTGATGAGCTTTCCACAAAATGATTCAGATAAGGGTCAGATAAGGTGCAGTGGCTTGGGTTGTTGCCTCACAGCAAGAAAGTCACCGGTTCAGATCTCGGTTTGACTGAAGGCCTTTCTGTGTTAATTGGACACTCTAAATTGACTGTAGGTGTGAATGTGGGAGGGAATACTTGTCCGTGTCTCTCTGTTGGCCCTTTGATGGCCTGGTCACCTGTCCAGTATGTACTCTGCCTTTCACCCTATGTTGGATGTGATCCATCTCCCCCCGTGATCCTCATGTGCACCATAAAGCAGTCAAAAATGAGGGATGAATTATTAAGTTCATTAAGCTTTTGATTTTTGAATGGTATCAGAAATCTGTCAAATTCCCAGCCCTATAATAAACTGCCCAAAATCAGTTTCACATATGAGGAGCTGAGAATCTTTTGGTTTTTATTCTTTTTATTCTGATTCTTGATGTTTTTGATAAACCCCCATCTGAAAGTTTCTTGCGTTGTGTAAACCAATTACAGCATACCTGTTTTAACAAATGTTTGATATTATGGTTTTAAATAAATGGAACCTTAGTTGTACGGTTCCATAAAGCAAGACCAAAAGAAATCTCTTTGCCTTTTAACTCTGAACACTGAAGCCATTTTCCAACTTGAACTCCACATATGCTTGGGAGATCTGGGTCAGGATATTCTCTCGACTTTGCTGCTCACATGTCAAATGCAGCAGGAGAATCCACGCAGGATCCATTTGAGGAGGTGACGCCTGGCTTGAGCATGCAGGAAGCAGGACACTTGGTCACTCACCTGTTGTGGATCTTCTGGAGTTTCTCCTGCTGCATTCTCTCTTGAGTTTTCTCAGGCATTATCTGGGGGATTATATTAGGAAGCTGGCAGGAGTATCTCCAAAGTGACTTCTGTGGACATTTGTGTTCACACCTGCAGCTCCTTCGGAGAATCTCTGGAGTTCAGTGTGTGTCTGAAAGCAACAGAACAGTCTGTCTGCATATGTAAGTGATTTATTTTAAGTGACTGTCTCTGGGGGTCACATATTTTGCCCCGCAGTGGCTGGCTTATTTTATACTGCAGTATTTATTTCATTACACTGATCAAGGCTAATTTCAGTGTGTTTCAAATGTATTTAGTGTGTGTGTGATTTGTTTATGCAAGAGATATTGTCTCGAGTTTATGTTTGCCACAGGAGCTCCCTACTCCTCACACATACACAAACACGCACACTGAGCTTCTGCGTTGCCCCACATGTCACCCCCATCCAGGAGAAAGAGAGACAAAGCGAAAGAGAGAGGGAATGATAGAGCGAGAGACAGGGCGATGGAGAGATGGAGATGAGGGGGGTGCCTGCAGCGCCTGTCTGGATGTAAACAATGCTCCTGAAGGATCGGCAGCAAACTGTCAGCTGCTCATCTTTGTTGTGTCATTTAACCATCTCCATCTATGCTCCCCCCCACGCCTCCCTTCACTAGCTCCCACTACCCCCCCCCTCCCTCCACCTGACACTCCCCCGCCCCACTCGCCATGCAAAGAAGCACATGAATATTTTACATATTCCACCCCCCATCACCATTGCCATTCTGTGGGACTAATTCTCATACTGTCTGAATTTGCATCTTTCTCCGACTTTCTCACTTAGAGACACACACACACACACAGATATAGGCTGACGAGAACCCATCCAAGCTGGTGCCATGCAACAACGGCCGTTGGTAGACGGTTACCATAGCGACCTTGAGTAGAATTTATGTTTTTTTTTCCCCTTCCTCTCCATCTTTTATTCTCTTCTTTTTTTAATGATGGCGGTGGCTGTTCCGCCTGCAAGCCTGCCTATCTATCTGCTCCAATCAGCCGCTTCAAGTGTAAGTGCTGTCTCTGGATGGCAATAGAGTGGCAGCAGTGTGTGTGTGTGCGTTTGTGTGCGTGCGTGCGCGCGCACGCCTGTGCATGCTTGCAGGTGGATGTACGTGTGAGGGCTTGAGTAAAAGTGTATTCGACAGACCAGTAAGTGATTAGCGTAATAACCGGGCCTTTAGTCTTCGTCTCATCTTAGTTACCTGTTGCTCTATTGTTGCTCTTGTAGGCTACATCCAGATAAATGCATCAGATAAAACGATGATAAAACTCTCACGCAATCTGTTTCAGCTCTGTATCAGATCCACATCATTCCAACACACCAGCAAATGTGAAGCAAATTCACCTCCTCTGTTGTGCAGAGATTTCTTTTTATTAGACTGACAATCAGGTTAATGTTTTGTCTCCGTCTGTCCAAAGTAAAATGGAACCATTAGCATTTTTACATTTCTCCATTTAAAAAGCCAAAGCATTGTGGGTGGCAGGCATGTCCGGAGCAGAATGTGTTTGTTTGTAAATGAAAATGCAGTTGTATAAATAGATATTAAAGACTGTGTCATAACAGTCTCATTGACAAAATGATTTCTCTCTTTACCCTCCAACCAACACCCCTTTGACCCCCTCTCAACAGCTGAGGAACTTGGTAGATATGTGTATCAACCCTGACCCGGAGAAGAGGCCGGACATCACCTATGTGTACGACATCGCCAAACACATGCAGAACCTCACACAGGGCAGTTAAGCCCCGAGATGCACACTCTGTCGCTTGCAGATCTCCTTCCATTACCCCGTCCACCCCCACCCTCTTGCTTTTCATGCTGGACTTGTAAACCTTTTATCAGCTTTCATACAATAACTTACTCCAGAGTTGAGCTCCTTGTGATAAGAAGGACATGTAACAGATTTTATTTTCAAGGTGCTGGTATGGTCTATATGATGACTGACACCTAACCCCCCTCCCCCCTCCCCAATTCCTTAGACTGTTATGTTACAGCACTGAAAATCAAGAATCTAGCTCATCTGATGTGTTTCTTGGTGTGCCTTTCAAACACATGTCTCGAGTATTTTCATGGAGTGAACTAAAGCCATTCTTTAGCTGGCAGGTCTACTGGAAAATAGTAAAAATTAACAAACAAATATAGTAATCTACAGTGTCATTTTAAATCCTTATCTTCAAAGTGATCCATCACTGCAAATATAATGAAACAACCTTATGTTGATGCGTGTCATGTGGCCTCAGGTTAATAAATGACACAGAAAAAGCATGAAAAGTTACAAGAAAGGTGAACAGATTCTCATTCAACAGATCAAAAATGAGACAATGCAGAGTGTGATCGATGGCTGAAGTGGTGTTGCGTTGCACTTTTTATCTTGGTAATGGGAGAACGGCAGGGTAATCATGTCTAATGAATGCATACGGAAAGTAAGGATCATCCAGAGGCTGCACTTCAGATGTGCTGGGGATAGAACATGGGCAAATGTCTCCGTAACACTTTGAATGTAAGTCATTTTGACATTGTGTGTTGTCTTTGAACAGTTCACAGTGTCTCTATTTTTGACAGCCTGGAAGGAGAGTGGTAGAACGAGTAACAAAGGCATTTTCTTTTTGCTGTTTACCTTAGTCACTGACACCAACACATCTCCTCCTCAGTGCAGCTGTAACAAGATATTAACTGTAATTATACAGTGTTAGCTTTGTAAGGCTGGTGAAATCACAATGAAGACTTCAGAGAGTCGGAACGCATCATGGTCCAGTAGATGTGTTTGACCCTTCTTCAGACTGTTAACTTTGCTGTGTCTGATTGCAGTGTATGTGTCTCGTTGAGTAACAAATGTATGGAGAAGAGGCGGTGGATCATGAGTAAATCCCAGATCTGCAACATCTGTCCTCAGTTTAGATACCGAACAAAAGTCGCTCATAAAGAAGCAGTTTTTTTTTGTGGAAAATACAAGAGACGTACGTAAAAACAAGCAGCACATTTTTTTTTTAATTTTTTTTTTTTTACTGTACATATTGAAGAGGTTCCTATAGTTTTAATACTGTAGTGTTTTATTGACCATTAGTCAATGTTAATGGAGGACATGGTAATTATTTTTTGAATATAGGTTTACACCAGTGGGTCACAGATGACCAGCACTGACCACCACTGGTTACCACATGAAAGGTGTAGTAAGTAAACAATAATTGGTAATGCTTTATTTCAGTGTCTGATGAATTTTTGTTTAACATTATCAAATTAGCCTGTTAACTGTTGTTGCACATGTACGCTCATGTTCTTTATGGGTTTTTTAACATGTAATAGTAATAATGTGTTCATTTGAAGCTTACAAGATTCAAGAAAATAAGTTATTTTATTGATGTTAACAGCATATTGTGATAATATGTTGCTCGATAGATTTGTCTGAGACTTGCAAGTATAGTGTTTACAATTCTTGTTTTTGCTCCTTTTTATGGCCGTTCTTTTCCATTGCAATACACACACATATATATTTAGATTTAAAATGTTGTTTACTCCGATTACCCTTACAAACACGTCTGTATAGCTCCACAACCTTTCAGTATTCTGTTGTAATAACAGAAGTGCAATTGCTTTTAAGCACTTTTTAACGTTTTATCTGCGATACAGAATTCCCCTGAAGAAAGTAATAGTATTCAACAGCAAAATACCAAAAAAAAAAAAAAGACGTTTCCAGGGGGTTAAAGGGACAAATCCTTCAAGTTTCAAATATTCAATCATGTGTCTTGTGCATCTCCTATTTTATTAGCTGGAAAAATAGATTTTCGTTTACAACCGAGTACAACTCCAGAGCTCCTCATGTTCAACATACTCAGTGCTGAGTCACTTTAAGGTAACTGCTACATCTTGATAGGAAGTGGTTTTTTTGTGCTCTGTTATGTCCCAGCTTTTCACCTTGGCTCGTCATATTTTCTGCATACTCCAAAGAACAGGGTTTTTGGTTTGTTTGTTTTTCCCAGAAAGTCAAATATTAGGATTTAATATTTATTGTTCTGGTACTCTTGTTTGTTTTCTGAGCATTTCATGTCATATTAAAAAGAATGACAGAACATCATTACACATGCCTTGTATACCATCTAAATGCAATAAAGCTTTCAAATGTTTCTTGGACATTAGAGTGAGTGTTTGAGCTCTTACCAGGTTTTTGAGGCACAGTGAGTAGGCCTTTGCGACATCTACTGGTGAAGTTGTATGTTGCAGTTGAATATCTCTCACCTCACCCCTCCCCTCTAAGCATTTAGGAGAATCTGTGGTAGCCTTCAGTTTTCATTGAAACTCAGAAGGTGTTTAAACATGGTGGTCCCTCCTGATGTAAATTGAAAGGACCCGTTCTGCTGTTATGAAAATCAACAATTCACACAACTGTACTCTTGAATTATTTCCTTACTAAATGTATGCCAAAATGGAATTCATTTATCCTAAATCTTACAGCTCAGCTAATAATGTTCATGCTATTTAGACACATTTTGTGTTTATTAAGTCTTTCCAAAAGCCAAGACCTGCCGTTCACCGTCCACTCACAGCTGCAGTTCATGACCGTGTTGATGCTTTGTAAAGAAGGACTCCACCCTCCCTGGTGTTACACCTCATGAATGGTAAGTATATGCATATGAACTCATAATTCAAATCATAAAAAAAAAACGACATAATCAACACTGACAGTGGGACATTGTTTTAGTTAAACCCTCCAGTTATTCAGCATTGGGGAAAATGAAACATCTCTGGTCTCCAAGCATCTGCATATGAATCGTGCTTGTGTATATTTAGCAATGGAAATTCAACCTCCTCACAAGACGCAATATTTAGTTGCGTTAAGTGAAATGATGTATCCAAAAAGCCATATACAAAAGAGGGCTACATATTTATTATTTATTTTGCACATTTGTGAAGCTCACACACAAAAAATAACACACAGAAACAGTGAAATACAAAATGGACCGCGTCTGAAATGCCCTGCAGGGGGCACAAGTATCATAACTGAACAATGAAACATTTACAGCAATGATGAAGCTACAAGACACAGGTGCTTTTTAAAAAATATACTGTTCTGCCGTTGCTGTCCATATACTTACAGCAGTAACCCTGAACTTTCAGTTTGCCTGTGACTTAAGGGAAGCTGCAGAAATGAAATGTGACCGTCTCATTGTCTGCAGGTCACCAACATTTGCAGTAAATTCTGTTTTATTCATAAGTTATTAATGAACTCATTTACAAATCTTGTTTTCCTGCTGCCGTTAGACATCAAATTTGTGATTCTTATAACAGGCTGTCGGGGAAACAACATATTGTTGTGTTCAACAACATATTGTTGTTTTCTTTCCTTTAAAATATGGAGGGAGCACATTGTCTCACAATGAATAGATGTCAATTTCACATTAAAATAATTTGAGATGAAAGAATTAAAATTAAGTTAGTATATCAGCAATCGACTCTGTCTATTCAGGCCTTTCCATGTCACGTTAACTTAAACCTTAAACACCAAGTTTATCGCGGTAACTGTAGTTTCGCGACGGTTTGTGCTACTGTAAAAATTCCAATCGTTTCTGAAAGCTGAGGAGTTGCAAGTCAAAGCAAATGTGTGGTTATTGCGGTAATTTCACTCGTGCTTTTGCAGGAAGCCGACGAATCAGTGTCTTTGTCGCCAGAGAGGAAAGAGTTGGAAAATGCCTATACATAGTTTCCATTTGACCATTTTTTGGCCTGTTTTTGGACATTGAGACAAAAACTCAAACAACTGCTATTTTAAATGTGTTTTATGCAGTTCATATTCAAAATGTCTTCATTTTAAATTGTCAATACACTATTTTAACATGCAGTAAATTGTAAGTAACTCCCAGATATTGAAAATTATTCTGGAAAAATGGGCAAAAGCACTTATTCATAGGACATTTTCTGGTCCAAAAGAAAAAAACTCCAGATGGACATTTTGAGGCTTAGGTGTTAAAGGGTTAATTACTTAATAATCTATACATTTCTGACACTGTAAAGAAATAATTATGTTATTATTAATAAATTCTTAGATAAGGCAAGCTTTAAGGAGTAAAAGGTGACTTAATCTGCAGCTCCATCAGGATTTTCCTCCGTGAGATCATGGAACACAACTATAAACTACAGCAGAAAAACAACAAAACGGGTCAAAATAATATTGTACAGTTTTCAAACTTCACATGCAATACAAAGATTTTTGTCCAAATGATGATTCAATAACAAAGTTGCATTATAAAACAAAAAACGTATGAAGGACGTTTATAAGATTTGAATCTGCAGGATGTGAAGAATGGTTTGTCAATAAAAGTCAGGGAGCTTCAAGTCTACTTACTTGTTGACAGAAATACCTCATCTCTGTTGTCGTCACTGAAAAACAGAGTAAGGAATGGATTTAAAAAGCCAGAGAATACACATTACTCTCAAACAACTCGGATTGTGTTGTATTCAAACAAGTGAGACTGTGCAGGGTTGTATTTACTCTGTGGACTTCCTTGTTCGACGTGCATTTTCACGTTTGCTGTGAAAATGCACGTCCAATCCGACATTATTGAAAAGGTTACACAAATGAACATAATGAACATGCAGGACGTGAGACACATGCAGACTTATTCTTACCGAGTCCTTCTCTTCTTCAGAATGTAGATCTTGTAGGTAATAAGCAGCAGAGCCAGAGACGTGAGGACGATGAGAAAGATGAGAAAACCAATGACAGCTTTGTCATTATCTGTAAAAAGGTGGCATGACATTGCCATTAAAGACACCGCGTAAAGAAATTGATAGAAAACATGACATCATTTGTGGCATTGCTTAAAAAAACACATACAGTTGGTAGTAATTGATTCAATCTTGGGGGCGCTCTCCAATTTGCCATTGAATGCCGTCACCTGCAAACACAGAGAAAATCCCTTCATCAGCTACAACAGCATGAGACGTTCATGTGAGAGTGAATCTAAAAACATAGGGTACAAACCTTCACTTTGTAGGTTGTGGAGTATCTCAGATTGTCGAATACAAAGTTACATTTATTAATTCGTTGTTCATTTCTCACTATCTCACTACCATAAGAGACTTGTAACATGTAGATTTTCTCAGGCCCATTAAACTGTAAAGTTTCACATGTCACTTTAATCACATTATGCTCTTGAAGTTGCAGTGACATTGTAACTGGTCCCGGTACTGTAAGAGAAAGAAACAACATGGTGACATAGAAACATGAAAGTGACCTCGGTACAAAATATGCAAAGTACAAACTAATCAACGCATAAATAAGTTGACAACATTGAGGTGAAAGTTAGATTAATGCATCACAAAAAAATAGATATTGAGAAAATGATTGTGTCTTTTCATACCGTATGTCTCTAAATGACTGGAATATAATAGAAGCAAGTGGAGAACTATTAAACATGTTTGTCATTTAAACGAGTGCAGTACCTGTTTAATGTGTGACAGATGCCTCGTGAACCGCGATGCAATTCATTCACAGCAAAGCGTTAAACATGACACATCATTGACTGATTATGACATATCTGAGTGGCACTTATAAAACCTACACCAAGTCCATTATTATTTTAAGAAAGGAGCCATAAGAATCACCAGCAGAGGTAAATACAGAGATCCATCAAATCCATTATTCATTCAGTTAACGTCGTTATAAGTTCAAGAAAAAGCAGATTATAATATTTTGTAAATGATTTTGATGATGAGGACAGGTGAATGATGGTGAGGACAGGTGAATGAGGTTAATTAAGGTCCCTGAGTGAGTGACATTTGTGACCCTTGACCCATTTGGACTGATATATATTATGTTTACATATTTTATTTTGTCAGCAAGGTTTGCCTTTAATTAAAAACAATCAATGTGAGATTTGTGTCCCTTTGTCCTTAAAGTAACTTTAAGTCAATTTTAAACAAGCTACTTTTTTAATTTAACTTGAGTACATTTTTAGAACAGCACTTTTACTTGTACTGAAGTAAAATTCTTCAATTGAATTGAATTAAATTCTTCTTTCCACCTCTGGTCAGACGAGGGAAATTATATCAGCCTTATTTTATTTTATTCTGTAATCTAATTCTTTCTTTATTACAGGTTGAGAAAAGAACAGTTCATATCAGACTCATCTTCTTACTGCTCCTTTTCATTCTTGTTTTGAATTGTTTCTCAACAATGAAATAAAGTAAAATAAGTAACAGATAGATGCACCGTATATCATTTATGCCACAAGGGGTTTCACAATCAGAACGACAATAAAAGACCTCGTTTGATGCTATGGTTTGTTGTTATTAGGCAGGAGCAGGGGATGATGGGAATTGTTGTCTTGTTTATTTGTTTCCACTGTGCATTTGTGTTTATGCACAATAAAGAGCACTGAGTTGTGCTGTGGTTTACTTTTGTCTGTAACTTACCTCCAACATCAGTTTTAATGTCCTGGTGAGTAACATCCTTGAGAGGTTGATGCTTGTAAGTAGGCTGGACTTTACATTTGTATTTGGTGAATGGCTTCAGTCCAGAAATGTTACACTTTCCTCCTGACCTCAGTTTGGTACCCAGAGCTGTAACAAAGTTTCACAAACTGTTATTTATTTTTGTACTATTTGTATTTCAATCATTAACAAGACCATTTTCTCTGGTCAGGTTTCTACTTATGTGACGAGGAAATGAATGGGAATCAACAAGAAAGTCAAACCAGGATACATTTAATACTGTAACGTCACGTGTAACGTGTCTGTATCAAGTTGTTTAGATGTTTCATTACAGCAACAAACAATTAGCTTTTTCTAAAATGTTGCCATGTACGTCCACAAATGATTACAATATCCACAGAACATGTCACCTATTTATGTGACTAATAATAGCACCTGCAACAATTTCAAAGGTCCCAGTGAAAGACAATAAAACAAAAGGACTTACTTCTATGAGCGTTTTCATAGCTGCAGAAGTATGAAAGATTCTCAAGATTGTCGTCTTCACACTTCTGACTGGTTGTTTTCCAAATCAACTCAACGGACGTATTAGTTGGACTTGACTTTGTGACGGTTATTGTTAGATCTGTTGGAACACATCACACACTGAGCACTGATACTGACATGATGTTCAGTCCACAGGATCACAGCAGATAAAAGGTTTCACTGCACAGACGTGAAGTGAACACCAACGTACCACAGTCAACCCGGAAGTGAAGAGCACTTGTGTTTTTTATCAGGACATTGTTGTCCTTGATCTGACCAGTACAACTGTAGTCAGTGAAAGGCTCCAGTTCAGACAATGTCTTCAGCTCATTGTCTCTGCCGTCTTCTGAGGAGACACAAAACTCATTATTCTTACTACTGCTATTTAAACAGAACGCTAAACATTTACCTTTTATCAAAGATCATTAAAATTACTTAGTTTAGTTGTAAATAAAACGGTAAACTCAGCCCATCTTTATTCTCCATATTGTCGTCACACAAACTATGTCCATTTCCAAGTCTTTCCACTTACCCCAGCAGGTGTATTTAATGGAGAGGTTATTACAGTTTGGTGGTAATTCTGCTTTTATTTCTGCAGGAAGTTTATCTGCAGGAATCTGTTTTATTTCCTCTGGATTCAAAAACTCTATGGAAACAAAAAAAAGAGAAAAAAAAAATTAAATATTCTGACTCACATGTATTTCAAAATAAAGGTAGATGCTTTGATACATACCAGCAGTGATGTATTTGGTGAGGGTAAAGGCTGCGTTCACACAGTTTTTTGACGTGAAGACTAAATCCGAGCAAATGTCATTAAAATCAGGTTTGACACAGAACGTCTTATTTCCATGTGACTGAGGTGAAATGTTGCTTTGTGTAGATTGTAAAGAACTGATGTCCCAATCAGTTTGGTAACAAACATGTCCAGGTTTGGAGTTGACTTCTTTAACGTCACCGGCATCTGAAATATAAATATATAATGCAGAATTGTCTTCCAGGTTCTCGTTTTTATCTCTTGTTTTTTCTTTTTTCGTAAAAAAAAAAAAAAGTTCACTCACTCATTTCAGTTGTTGTAGATTTATAATTGGAGCCGCTACACGATGTTACGTTTCCGTCACTGTGAAGAAATGTGACGTGATGCTTATATTCAGTGCAGGGCTTCAGCCCTTGGATGTCATGTGATGAGGTTTGGTTGGAGACAGGAACGTTGGATGTATTCTTAATATCTGGTCGGCCGTCTTCTGTAATGGCTATGTTGTAGTCACCACTGGGAGAGTTTGAGAACTCAATCCGGAAGCCAAACTTGATGGGTGTTACAGAGTAAGAACCTGCGCACAAAATCAACAGAATAAAGAAATCATCCAAGACACAGCAAGCTAAACAAATCGTTATAAAATCTAAGAAACTGAACAATACACATGTCGCACATTTGGCAATCTGGTCCGTATGAAGCAGAATAGTAATGTGACCCCATGAAATCCAGCTATCAATATAAACAACAAATATAATCTGTAATCTGGAAGCCAAACTTATTTTGTGTTACAGAAATGACATTTTCTTAGCCCTGAAACGTTGATGATGAACATGGCCCATTACACACATACTGTAAAATATATGATGTTTTAAAGTCATACTCACACAGTGAAGGGGCGCCTGTAGGGGCTGCTGGACGTTGCAAGAAATAAAAATAAATCATTAGCATTCAGCAAGTATCCACAAGTGCCTTGTAGCTGATAACTCAGCAGTGCTGCTGTCTGTATTCTTATGAATAAGCTAAACTCATATGATGAAATGAGTAGACTCCAGCCTTGCGTGATCGTGGTGATGAGCTGGGTGACGGGTGGAGAGGTCGCGTTTTGAGAGATTGTTTGATTGCTGTTTGTGGGTGAGGTAGAAGGAATAGTGGCTGCAGAAGGGAAATCATGTCGGAGGTCACCTTCTGGTAGCAATGCTTCAAGAAAGAGTCAAAACCTAGTAGTATAAACCATCCACAAACTGAACCACAGTTTTGTTCTGTAGATTCTGGAAACTAGAGATTTGGGAAATCATCCAAGATGCTGGAAACGTCTTGCAAACGTCAACTTTGAAACACATGTGTTTCAAAGTTCTTTTATCAAAGATCTCATCCGTATTTAGCCAAAGAGTATTGTGACTCCATAATATCCATACACACAAAAAAATAATAATTTACTTAAATTGAAGTGATGTGGAGCTGGAAAACAGAACAATGCAAACCTAATTTAAAGAATGATTTATAATAATTTTATATGATAAAATTGAACCTGTAGAAAATGCATATAACTCAGTTCCTACCTGTAGTCATTTGCCAGCACACGACATCCTCTGAATTATATTATAGATGTAAATTGGTAAATTTATAAGAGCAAATTAAAATTTAAAATCAAACTTGAGCAGATGATCCCACCTGTAAGCAGCAACAATACGAGTCTCCAGACAACAGTCATGTCCGGGAGTTGTTATGACGAGATATTTGTGAATATACTCCTCTTTGACTTGAGTGTGAGGTGATTTTCTTTTCCACTGTCTGCATCTACTGTGTAGTCTTGACTATGTTCTTTTTGTTCTTTTGATCTCACTTCTAAGATTGAGACTCAAACTCTAGGTTCCTCCTTCAGTCGTGTTTAGCTACCACCTAAAAACACACCACAACCCTGTCTCTGAGTTCACTGGCGGAAGAAGCTTGGGTTCATTTAATTAATAGGAAATTCAGCCTGTGATCGTCAGTGTGATGGGTTAAACTCTTGTCCCCGCCCTCCCCTGCGCTGCTGCTGTATACAAACCAACACTCACTCAGTCAGGTCTAATAGTTTTGCTTAGCAGAGCCTGTTGTCAGATCAAGGCAGCAACCTATAAATAGTGTTGTATAATTTCTTCTGTTCTATTTCACACTGCAGCTTTAATGATGACACAGATTAAAACACCTTCACATCCACACGTCCTGGAATTAAAAAAAAAAAACCCAAAAAACTGAGATTACAGAAAAAGTCAGAATTCTGAGGAAAAAAAAGGCAGAATTCTGATTTCAATCTCAGAATTAATCTCAGAATTCTGATTTTTTTTTTGTCAAAATATACCAGATAGTGTCATCAACCAACTAAAAAATGTAGGTATTTACAGTGTTTTATTTATTTGAATTAATTAGTACCTGTGCACAGGAAATCATCTGTTATCTGATGTGCACGCCTCAGTGTGTGTTCGCTGCAGTTGATATTTTAGCAGTGGTGTTTTTCGACACTTGATTTGACTTGATTCAAACTCTCTGTTCACATATTACAATATTACAGGATTTCAACAGAGTTGGATGGGGACTTAGAGCTGCAACTAACAATTATTTTTATAATCGATTAATCTTTTGATAATTTTCTTGATTAATTGAGTAATCGTTTGGTCCGTAAAATGTCAGAAAACGTTAAAAAAACGTTGATCAGTCAAACCTAAAAATGATGGTGTTATCAAACGTCTTGTTTTTGTCCACAAACCAAAATGATTCACTTGTGATATGGAGCAAAGAAACCAACCAAGAAAATATTCACATTTAAGAAGCTGAAACAATCAGGAATCTTATTTTAATCATGAAAAAAGCTTCAAACCGATGAATCGATGATCAAAATAATTGGCGATTAATTTAGAGAACGATTAATAGAGTAGTTGTTTCACCTCAAGGTTTAACACACCTTCAGGGACAGTCGGTTATATTGAACTGACAGCAGAAGGCAACATTTTCTCTCTGCTAACAGCAACCACTTGACTTCCTGTCTGGTTTCAATTCTGTATTTTCTGTTGTGGTTTTAGTTTAGTTTAGATTATGTACTTGCACATGCAGTATGAGAATTGTTGAAGATCGCCACCATTATATGAAAAACCATGTAACCTGCGTTTTTCCATCACTATATTAAAATGTATATACAGAGGCTCTCCTTCTGCTAAATGCTTAAATAAATGATATCCTTTTTTCCCCACCTATCAACCTATCAATCAGTCAGTCAATCTAAGGATTTTCACCAACTATATAAACACACCTGAGCAAAAAGGACATTTAAGAAAAAAAGAAAAAAAAATTGGATTAAATTTGTGAAATTTGGAAATAGGTCACATTCAAAGTTTGCGTGGCTCGTTTGTAGGAATAAAATAAAATAAAAGTGGTCTATTTTGAGATGTTTGCAAAATTAGCGCTACTCCTGTTTATTTTTTTTAAATAAGCGATTTAAGATTAATGATAACTTTGACTCAACACGCAAGAAGATAAAAAAATGCATTTTGTGAGGCCTGAATATTATGTGACCTATAAACACCCCCCGCCCCCCCAGGATGTCCATATAAGGAGTTAGGGCGTGTGAGCACTAAAGGGGTTTGAAAGAGAGAAAAATAATGTCTTTCACCCTGGCCATGTTTAATGTTAGCATTTATAAAGATGTCAGCTACAAATAGACAATGCCCAAAAGAGCAATGACATGATAGTCAGAAGCAGAGGTTAGGATAGGAAATGTTTTTTTATTTAACATGTGAGGAAAAACTACTTTACATACTTACATTTTCTATGATCCGTCACTGTTAAAACATTTTTTTTTTTGCGTACGTGTTTGGACACATCACATCTTAAGTGCAGTTATAAGAGCAGCAGTATGAAGAAGAAGCTCATGGTGGCTGACAGTGATACAGTGAGGCTGCTGCTTCAGTTCCCAGGTGGCAGAGTGCCAGACAAATGTCTGTGTCCACTGGTGTCTCTTCATTCATGCGCAGGCACCTGTGAGAAAGTTTTGTGTGTGGCCTGGATGAATCTGGAAACGGCATCATAAAGGCTCTAACCAGGCGAGACAGTCGGTATTTGATTAATCATGTGCTACATTATACCCATCTCCTGTTTTTCCTTGTTATTTATGTCTGCTATGAACCCTCCTGTGAGTCTTAAATGACATTTAAGTTGAATTGAAGTGTGAAAACCAACAGTAGATGGAGCTCTCCTTCATATTGTAGCCTTTATTATTATTTTACGGCCCTTCAGTCGTAGCATATTACGTTTCATACACACAGAAGAGTGCAGTCTGGGTGAAAGAGTATATTCTTCTACTATCAGGACTTATACAGTAGGTAAATATGTTACTGCTCGTCCTTGTTTTCTGTTTATCGTGAGAAGGAAAGCATTTTATCTGCAGTACCTGTGATACAAACTCAGTAGCTTTTTGTCCAAACAACGAAAACAGGCTGACATTTCTCCATTGAAGCCATTTCATTAATTTCTACTGGGTTGTTAGTGTGTTTGAGGTCATCACCTGAGTGTTTATGATCTTCTCCCTCCGTGCATCCCTCGAGTCCCCCACCTCCCTCCCTCCCTTGCCACACCCTCACTCCATTCTGCAGGATTCCTGCTCTCCACCCACCAAACTAACTCATCCCTCTGGGTCCTTCAAATCCCTACTGGCCGGGGAGCAGTGGGGATGGGCAGCGGCTCTCTCCCTGTAATGAACTCCACAGGGACTGATGTTCAGTTTCATCATGGCAAAAATTGCTCCCATGGAGCCTCGAACACAGTGAAAACAAACAAAAGTAAATATCTGGAATTAATACATAAGTTGTTTGGTGCTTCTCAGCAGCTATGGCCTCATCCTGAAGGACTCCGCCACATGAAAGTATAGATATTTACATATTTCTGGCTCTGCATTTTGGGTTTAATGATTGGAAATTTTTTTTCTTTTGGTTTGTTTTTAACTGTTGTTTGCCATACTTACTTATACTAATCCATAAGACCATCTCATGGTGAAAAGTCTCCACTGCAGTACCCTTTCCTCAAATATGTTATTCTCAAAGCTTTTCTCCCTGATATTTATACTCATGCTTTCCCCAATGAAAAAGTATATTAACAAAACTACAAATATTAAGATATTATTATATGCACCCTCAAGTCTCTAAATCTCTTAATTTAGATTATCAATGAACATGTGAAATCAAAGTCAGTGCTGCAGGATAAGGACTGTGTGTACAGTACAATGCAAAAAATCTTTAGGCCCCCATTGGATTTGTTGTTTTAGCAACACGGTGCTGAAATGACCAAACAGTATAAATATTCCTCAATCACTTTATTGAAACACATCCAGAAAATATGGGGAAAGATGTATGCAGTTTTCAGGAAAGAAAAACTCTACCCTGACCCTCCATTAAACCTGGAGTGAAACCCTAATTAGTAGTTTGTCGTGAAAAAGGTCTGTTCAACTCATTGAGAGTTTGCTATTAAATAAGACCAACCGATCTTATTATGATCACAGAATTTGACATAAAAACAACATATCTGGTGGCAGAGTACTGTACATGGGGGCTTTACGCCGAGAAGTGTCGTGATTATGAAGCACAGTGAACGTGTGTTGTGTGTGTGTTTGTGTGTAGATTAAAGACAGAGTGTGAAAAGAAATAGACTATTCTCTCAGCTCATCATTTGTCCCAGGTGATCTTAATGTTCTGAGGCAGAGAAATGGGGCCATTCCAGAGGACATTGACTTGATTTTCTTTCTCTCCTTTTTGTTTGTTTTGTTTTTAGATGCCTGGAATATCAATAATTTTGCAAGTTTGAAATAGCTTGTGGCGCATGCTTGGCAATGGCAGCCTGAGCTTCAAACATATTAGTTTGCTGGGAGAGCAGAATCACCAGGGACAGTCTCCAAACACAAGCGGGAGGGAACAGCAGCGCAGCACTGTTCATCATTTGAAAGCTGCTATTGTTTGAACCTGAGTAACTTTAAACAGGTTAAACTCATATTTAGAATGAAACAGTTGTCTTGTAGGCCTGTGCCGTTTTCAGGTTAGAATATTTGTCAGCGGCTGCTCTCCGGGGAAAACACTGTGAGCTTCAGGTAAAGAAAGACAGTGCCTGCAGTCATTTATCAGTTGGGGGCGATACACCCAGCAGGCCGCAACTGGCGTCACTCATCAGCCCTGCTCGTGACACACTAACATATGTGAAGGCAACACACACACACACGGTAAATGCCACACATAATAAGCCTGTGTACGCACACACAAAGCACTGGTGTAATGAGTGACTCTTACGCTGCATGTCCTTAATCTGCAACCACCAGGCCAGCACAGAGGGAGGACAGTAAAGTACAAGCAGCCCGCAGTGAGCAGAGCCAAAATAAAAAGCCAAGTGCCTCACTAAACCCGTCAGGGGCTCTTTAAAAGAAAAGGCACGCACTGCCCCGGAGCCTTACACAAGGTTTATAAAACAACGTCCTGCAAAACTAAACTGGGAAGCGCAAGTCCAGCCTTCCGGAACAGGCGTTTTCACAAACTGTAAACGAGTGGAAGCAAATGCTGTCTTAAACTGGTTCAAAAGGAACCTGATCCTCAGAGAAAGGCTTTACAGGTGGCACACACACACACACACACACACACACACTGTTGCGTGTGTCTGCGAGACCTCAGTCACATCACCTCCTCCCTCTGTGTGACTACAGCCTGTTAATATGGTCAGGTGTGTGTGTGTGTGTGTAAATGGTATAACTTTAAAATTACGATTGTATGTCGCTTCTTGTCTAATTATATTAAATGTTACATACAAAAAAAGAATCCCTGCATTGATCACACGCAGTCAGCTCTCCGTGAAACTCAAAGTCTGTTTAATGTTATTCACACAGTGAAGGAGGAATTCATTAGTGTAACGCTAATATACGTGCAGATCAAATATGAATATCCTAAAAGTCAACAAACCAGGGTTTATTTTCCTCGCATGTTGTCGGACTTTTTCCCTTTTTTCCACGGCGATAAACATCAGGCAGGTTTTATGTCGTCTTAAGTCTCCTTCATTTCATCCGTATGTCAGACTTCCGAAAGGATTTGCCTCAGTGTCACAAGCACATGTGCGCTGCTCCAGTAAAATAAGCACTCTAGCCATAAACTTGCCAATGAGCTGTCCCCAAATAACCACATCTGTCAGCTCAACTTAAACAGCCCCTTAAGAGTCACATTTAAAGATGAAGGGACCTCACCATTCAGACTCAGTCGGAGAACATTCTCATCTTGGCCCCGAGGAGAGGGAAAGTCAACATCATGAGAAATGCTTGCAAAAAAAAGAGGAGAATTCTACTTCAAAACTTATGAATAAATAAATAGCTTATTGTCTTAAGGTGCTGTTTAAAGCCATCTGTCTTATTTTAGTTTAGTTGTTAAACGCTACACTCGTGCCAAAATATCTCATACTGCAGTTTCTCTGTAATGACTTTACTACTAGGAGTACCTTGTTTTTATATTACCAGGCATGTTAAATTTAAACCATCACACACTTGCACATATGCTGAGCTCATAGGCAGTGCTGCATCTCACCTCATAACAGTAAAACATGGGACAATAAAATGATCCCTGGCCTCAAATTGAGGGCATGCTGTTTAAATCTGTGTGCAGAGGAGAGCTGTCAGCTTTGTGTTGTAAGAGGAAGTGGTGGTGGTGGTGGTGGGGGGTTAGTTGTACGTGGCCACTCTGTGTTTCCTTGTTCCCACGGTCCCTTCTGTGCCACAGCCAACCAAGTCTTCCCCTCTGAGCTCCTGACTCTACCTCTTCTGAAATTATAGAAACAGAATATCCTCTTAAAACTGCATTAAAAAGAGTGCAGTGGCAGTGGGGGATACTGTTGGCACATCCTGGATAAGTCTTGGTCCTCAAATGTAAGGTTGCAGCTTAGGATGAAGGCTGGAGATGAGGTTTTTGTGTCTGTGTGTTTCTAGCTTTATGTGAAAGACAGTCGGGGAGCCAGACGTACTTTTTCATACTTTTTAAAAAAAAATGAGATAAAAAAAAATCAAAAACTTGTACCGTTGTGAAATGCCGTCTGTTCTGGATATAATCAATAGCTACAGAAGAATCAGGTTCAGGGTTGTCTCTCTTATTTCAATCTCTTCTCTTCTGTGATCAATAAACGTGAGCTGAAATCAAAGCAGGCCCTCTTTACTATTGTCTATTCAACGTTAGCAGACAAAGACTGAGGAGCCTTTGATCGCCCTGACTGCAGGGCCCACAGCTAAACACAGACCCCATCCTCCCACTCCCACCCACCACCTCCAGGTGAGCTGAGAGAAAGAGAAAGAGAGTGTGTGCACCAAAAATGTTTTTTTACACACATTCACAGGCACACACAGAAAAACAAAAGCACTTTTTATAGGAATCAGAGAGAGAGGAGGTGAAAGGTTCTGTTAGAATCTGGCAGGTCATCACACAGGATGGTGGCCACTGTACTTTATGTGTTCTGTTGTATTGTATTACACTGATCTGACTGTTCCCTCTGTGGTTGTGTTGCACTGATCTGACTGTTCCCTGTGTGGTTGTGTTGCACTGATCTGTTCCCTCTGTGGTTGTGTTGCACTGATCTGACTGTTCCTCTGTGGTTGTGTTGCACTGATCTGACTGTTCCCTGTGTGGTTGTGTTGTACTGATCTGACTGTTCTCTGTGTGGTTGTGTCATACTGATCTGACTGTCCCCCATGTGGTTTTGTTATACTGATCTGGCTGTTCTCCATGTGGTTTTGTTGTACTGATCTGACTGTTCCCTGTGTGGTTTGCACTGATCTGATTGTTCCCTGTGGTTGTGTTGCACTGATCTGACTGTTCCCCTCTGATTGTGTTGCACTAATCCTGCTGTTGTTCGTGTGGTTGTGTTGCACTGATCTGACTGTTCCTTGTGTGGTTGTACTGTTCCTGTGTGTTGTGTACTGATCTGACTGTTCTCTGTGGTTGTGTTGCATTGATCTGTCTGTTACCTGTGTGGTTGTGTTGTTGCTTTGATCTGACTGTTCTCTGTGGTTGTGTTGCATTGATCTAACTGTTCTCTGTGTGGTTGTGTTGTACTGATCTGACAGTTCCTTGTGTGGATCTGTTCTCTGTGTGGTTTTGTTGCATTGATCTGACTGTTCTCTGTGTGGTTGTGTTGTACTGATCTGACTGTTCCCTGTGTGGTTGTGTTATACTGATCTGACTGTTCCCTGTGTGGTTGTGTTGCATTAATCTGACTGTTCTCTGTGTGGTTGTGTTGCATTAATCTGACTGTTCTCTGTGTAGTTGTGTTGCATTGATCTGTCTGTTCCCTGTGTGGTTGTGTTGTACTGATCTGACTGTTCTCTGTGTAGTTGTTACTGTTAATGATTATACTCGTTATAATCTGATGTGTTAGTTGTCCATTTGTCTTATCCCATCCTCTCATCTCTGCATTGTCTCCTTGTTTCCATCATATGCTGATATATTATCTTTTCCTGCTCCTTCTTACTATCACTGTCTTCTTCTCTTCCATTCATCTCTGTCCCGATGCTCAGTTTTTTTAGTGCTCTCCTGTGTTACTCTTGTCACTTCCTTCTCTGTGTTTGGTCCCGTCTGCTTCTGCCTTGACTTGTCCTCTTCCATCTTTTTTCTGTCTCGTCCTCGTCTCTTCTCTCCCGCTCCACTGTGTTGTGTGTTCAGTGACAGCTCAGAGGAGACACCAAAGCAGCAGGACCCTTCGACTCTCAACACGCACCTTGTTTACCAGTCCTAAACGACAGGCAGCCCCGCTGGAGCCTCCTGTGTCAGAGGAGGGGAGCGGAGGATCTGTTTGGGTTGAACACAAACACACAAACACAGTCTCATGATGACAGCATTATGTGAAGACGCAGTTCCAGAGGGGCAGATACAAATTGAGGTTATGAATTTGACCACACGTGCATCGCCACAGAGTGAATACGTGTTGACACAAAAGACACAAAAAAACTATGCATCCAAGATGGTAAATAAGTATAAGTTTAAGTAAGTGTGAATGATAAAAGAAATTGGACAGTCTTAATTGAGTGTGAGACTGAATGGGTGTTTGTCTCTATACGTGTCCCTGTGATGGACTGGTGACCTGTCCAGGGTGTGACCCAACATTTCACCCTATGTCAGCTGAGATTTAAAGCGGTAGAAGATGACGAGTGAATGATAAAAGAACTCGTTCTGCAGATCAGGACGTTAAGTGCAGACTAGTATTTAAAGCAGCAATGCATAACTTTTGGTGATTTTTGTTGTTGATGTTATTATTCTGCCTCATCTGAAAACGGGCTCTGTTAGACAATACTATCAGACCGTGCGCGTATACAGCAGTGGCACAGCCCGTGGGCGGCTGTAGGAAGCATCTCATCTAGCCTGTCAAACGGCGGTGTTGCATTAACTTATGCAACTTTTTGCGAGTGCTTCTTCTTTGTGTTACTCCAACCTTTTTGCACCTTTCTTGCTGTACGAGGGCTCCATCTCTGTGTTGGCATAAAACTAATCCCTTCCTGTATGCAGTGTGGGATTATCTGCATTGTGTGAATTTACTTGACATAACCTACGTTATCAGAAGATTTCATCCAAATTCGTCCTTTGTTTTTTAGTTATGGTGCATGGACAAACATGTAATAATAGAATTTTTAAAGTGGGGGTTGTGTAGGTAATATGTATAATATATGATATATTGCATTATTATGTTATATTACTCCTCTGCTATGCAGATTAAGTACCTCATATTTGCTGTTAGGCTAACTAACTATAGTTAGTTTTGCACTGCAAAGCACATGACTTACTGAACTTATTGACTTTACTGAAAACTCTTAATTGACGCCACTGTCTGTGCTCTGTCACCAAGACCAGAAACTCTTCTTCTCCCAGCCTTTTCCTCAGCGGCCTGCCACAGATGTGCCACATTTCTTTGTGCTTGTTAAACGTGTGACCACTGACGAGACGAGAACATGACTGGACAGAGCGCCACATTAAAAAGTTGTGTGCGTTTCCTTTTTCAACCTGTTTAAGGAAAGGTTAAATGGAGTGACGATCCATCAAATCACAGAAAGTCATAAATGGCAGTATTTACAAAGTTGTGTCCACAACGCGAGAGAGGACTGTTATTTATTAGTTTAATTTAAAAATCATGCTGCCAGGTCTAATAAATACACAGATATTATTCAGAAGACTCAAAATTAATAGACGTTGTGAACTTTATATCTCTTCTGTCGTGTTGTCGGGGGAGTCAGAGTAGATGTTTGCCACAGAATAAGAATCTTATGCATTTATGCAAGTGAACAAACATGAGGCTGGAAGTGTGTTTTGTGAATTTGTTTAAAGGCCAACATTAGCATATAGCAACAGACAGGCAAGAGTCCTGACTTCCATTCAAAATCTCAGGTCCATGTTGACTTCTCCATTGCCAGTCAATCACCCACACACACGCACACACACCTCTGAAATAAACAGTCAGGAAATCTTACAAACCTGGGCAAAATACTGTAACCCTCTAGCCAGGAGTTCTTCCTGTGTTGTGGTGTTAGAGCAAAGAGGAGGAATAAGAAGATGCAGAAGTTAAGAACTCAGAGGCAAAGCAAGTTTTCCTCTCTCTATATACCTAACCTTTAGCCGAGTGCCCCCCTGTGACTCCTGGATTTCTGATTAGTTTACAGTATACTCCCAAATCAGCATAATAAAGCGTGTGATGAGGCTGATGAGATCTAACAGTCTGCTCTTGTTTACCCCGCCGCAGCACCAGCTCCTTCTCTGCATGTGTGTGTGTCTGACCCCGAGGCACCGAGTCACTTGATGCATCTTGCATCTCCCTCTAACACACGTGTACACGCACACACACACGCACACGCACACACGCGCACACGCACACCCACACACAACAGCCCCACCACCCCCCCACTGGTAGAAATCCTAGTTGTGCTGCCGGATCTCAGTGGAGGCCGGGAATCCACATCCCCTTTAGGCTAGTCCTGGGGTGCAGTTACACCACACACACACACACACACACACACAGAAAGAACACAGAGAGAAACAAACACAAGGCCATAAGTACATTATGTGCACACACACACATTAATGCAGACACGTATCTTAATGAGGGAGTCGATGGTTGAATGAAGGCGACAGCAGAATGAAACCTACTCACCAAGGACTGACCTGTGGTTCAGGGGCGGCAGCAGCTCGGTGGGGAGCTCCTCTCCCAGCACTGATCAGAGGGTTGCACCGCCGAGGCTGCTCGCGCTGACGGCGCTGGAAAAACCAACTGATTAAACGCCACTGTCGCCTCAGCTCAGCTGCTATATGGAAAGAAAGCTTCCCCGCTTTTATATTTTTTTTCACTCACTGTTTGTTTGTCATTCTCCTTTGTTTTCTTTGTCCTCTGCCGAGACAGCGGTGCCAGTGGATTGGAGCTGTGAGCGTGAGGGATTTGTGCGTAATTAGCTGAAACGCTCACCCAAGCAAGCACAAAAAGTTAAATTTTAAAACTTTTTGAACTGTACTCCTTTTTTTATTTATTTATTTATTTTTTTCTATTTTGCGGTCTTTCACTGACACACTGCTTCACTTCCAAGATCAAAACCTTGCTTCATGGTAGGAATATATTTTATTTGAGGCTTTGGAGTGCGTGGACAGCAAAACAGTGCTGTCAACCTGCAAGTCCCATTAACAAGTTGTGGAAACTTGAAATTGTGCAAAGTGTTTTTTCACCATAAAAAAAAAAGTAAGGACTGTGAGAATACATGAATACACTGATGAAATGTAAACTAAGTGACAGACGGAATAATTGCATTCACTGACCATTGTTAATAATGTGTAATCCCACCTTTTTTACGCAGCCTCACAGCGGTCAAAGACATAAAAATACTACTGCGTGCACATGAAATACAAATAATTCCCACGTTTTCATCAATTATATCCCAAGCTCTGAGCAATATATACAGTACATACAATTAGACCAGCCTTTCTTCCCAAAGCCAGTCATCCCTTAAAGTGCCCCTATAATCTGACCTTTACGGCAGAATATTAACTCTTCCAAAGTGTTACAGCGTCAGAGAACAACAAGGTAGCTTCTTTTCATATTTACATTGTTTGTATGTCTTGTATGTTGGATTGTTTACCCAAAGTGGATGCTGAAGACATAATTAATATCAGAAAAGTACAGCACTCGTTACATGGTAGATAGTTCAGTTTTTATTTCTAACTGGCACATGGGCACCAGGGAACCAGCTTAAAATACAGACATGGTCAGTGGAAAACATGACTTCCATTTGGGACACGAGGGAACAAAACATTTTAACTTCCTAACAAAAGGCTCATGCACTCTCTGCAGTATGCCTGCTTAAGGCTACAGTTTCTCATTGTCTGACAGCCTTTTCTGGCTGGAAGCTGAAGTTTGTGTTTCTGTATCCAGGGGTGCCATATGTTTGACACCCCTGGCCTAAGTGATACAATCAGACCAGATGAGGCAGTTCCTGTGTCGCTGCAAGATTAAAATTGAGTGGTTTACAACCTTCAATTTCCCTTGTTAGGGAGTGAATATAACGTTGAGCTGAAGTGTAGTGTAGCTTTATAATTGAAAGGTTCGGACTGAATTGTACTTATATATGTGAAGACTGAGAGGCAGTTCACAGGAGGAGCACAGAGGATGATAAATCTGTGGGTCAGAGGTTTGATCTGGTCTGGTCTGGTCTGGTCTGCCACACCTCGACCTCTGTAGCCAAATCAGTTGCCTGGACTGAATACTGATTCTCTGTCTGTTTGACCATATAAGGCGTGGATGTAAAATTGTTGAACAGACATTCTGGCACAAATAAAGGGTTAGAAGGCTCTGCCCGTTATCTGTGCCCTCTGGCCTATTTGGGCGAGTCATCCAAGGATGGGCAGAGATTGTGCTAGCCTGGGGCCAGACTTCACCGACTGCCAGCACCTTCATGCCACATGTACAGAGTAAGCCATTATTGGCTGGTCCTAGCAACCCATAAAACATTTTTTTTTTTTTTTACATCTTATATTTTTATTATTATTATTCAGCTGATGTTGGAAAAATATTTATTCATTGTGGCACCTGCTTAGAAAATGTGTGCAGAGGCCAGTGTTGTGTTAGCTGCCCTTCGTCCCACAGAAGTGTACCTCTCGCCCTTGACGGCTACAGTTTGGCCGGGGCTCGTCTGGCCAGAATCGACAGATCAGGGAAAGGCTGGAAGAAAGACAGGATGAGGGTGGACAAAGGAGGATGGTCAGTGCCATGCCCTTGAATGACATAGAGGTGCTCTAACAGAGAGACAATAGCCACCTTGCATTTTCACACTTTTACTCTTAAAAATTTGAAAGTTTGCCCCCTTTCTTCTCAACGTCACAATCCATTCTCGCCATCACTGTGACAGCCGTGAGAGAGGAGTGAATATCTTTAGGTTAGAGAGAAATAGGAGCTGAGCATTATCTCATCTGGGCTCACTGGCATCGGAAGGCAGGAGAGGAAGAGTATGGATGTAAAAGGGGGGTGTTGACTGGGCAGGGGCAGCTTCGGGAGGATAGGGAAGCAGTAGCTGGCAGCACAAAGAATAGTTTTCCTTCTGTTTTTCTGCTCCATTAATGTCTGAGCTCCAGCCTGCATATATCCTCATTCATTATTCATGAACCGACCACGACAGAACGCGAGCGGGGAGGAAGGTGGGAAAGCAAAGGCCAGAGATAGATCCAATCACTCCCGGTTTAAATGACACTGAGTGACAGAGCCTGTGGTTTTATGGCTCGCTGTTCAAATTAGACACTGTGCTGTGGTAAAAGGTCCATGTAGGCCCACAGTTAATGACCGGCAGGATGACTCAGAGGCTGAATCGCTCGTAAAGCTGGCCACCACACTGTGTTTGTCCAAACTAACTTATCATGGTTCCATGCAGAAACGCTGTGTGAACACAACTACATACTGTACTAATCTGCACCTGACCTCCAACCAAACAGGAAGTGTTTTGAAGGCATGCAAAAATGGCCTCCGATTTCTTAAGAAGGAACTTTAGAGTTGGCAAAAAAATGTGTGAATACTTGCAATACTGCCGAAAAAAAGAAAGAAACCACTACATTATTAAGTCCCATCTGTGGTTTAAATAAAGACAATAAATGACCTTTAGACAAAGATCACAGTTGTATATAACTGTAAATAGAAACGTGTTTGAAGTCCCTGTGAACTGCCATAACCATAACTAAGTTTAATAACGATGTTCCCAACCAAAAATTATACTTTTGAGAGAAAACAAACACCCAGAATAATTTGTAAATGTATATCGTGTGGGCGGAAACAGTTACTAAATGAATTGTCAACTATTATGACAATCAACTCATCGCTTTTGAGTATTTTACTTAAGAATTAAAACATGTTTTTATTTTTTTAGCCTCTTAAATGTGAATTTCTAGTTTCTTTGCTCCATTTTTGACGAAAGAAATCATTCAAACTGAGTCATCATTTCAACACATCATCAATACTTTCTGACATTTATGGACCAAACAAGTCGAGAAAATAATCAACAGAATAATTGATTACAGCCCAAATATAGTGTCTGAACATGAGTGATTTAACACAAAGCCTTAATATTCTCATTAAATTTATCTTGTGGTATAGAAATGTCAGTACTTTTCCCATAAATATATTTGCTGGTGCAGCATAGTAAACTATTTGTAAGAGACAGAGTTTCCTCACATGGACTGGGACAATTGAGCCACAAATACAGTCATTTTAAAGTATTGCCTGTTTAAATATTTACCTGACAGTGTTAAAATATAGGGTTTTAAAGGCCCAGTACACAATTTACACATTGTTCTCTCCGTCTTATAACCTGCAGCCTCTAAATTAAACCGTGTATTTTCTATTACCTTTTGGAGGAACACATGAAACATTTTATGTTAAACTCTGATATTTAAAAAAAAAAAAAATATATATTACAAGCCTTTCCTCCTCTGCATGCTTACCCATTCTTGAGTTTGGTGCTTAGTCAGCGCTGTGAAACCACTGTCCCTCAAGAAGTGATGTCACTTTCAAAATGCCTGCCAGGATTATTGTTCAGAGATTAGTGAACAAGAATGAAAACAAGCCTTCGATGAATATTTCACAGTGAAAGGGAATTTTTAAGTAGAATGTATACTAAGCATTTTGTAAAAGACTCAAAAAAAAAAAAAATTTCATCATCTCATGGGGCATCTGGTGAGTATGCCTTCACTGTCTGTCTGTGTGTGTGTGTGTGTTTTCCCGAAGTCTCAGAAATGGTAATGCCCTTAACCCCAACGCAGGGGAGCCTTAACAGTTGGTATTGACTTTGTGAACATTTACCACTGAGGATTCAGACTATTCAATTCTATTTCAACTGAGGGCTGCAAACGGAGAGGGAGGAAGTCCCCAGGCTCCGTGTTGCACTCATACAAACACACGCACACAAGCATCAAGCCACACACACACACACACACACACACTGTGTTGAATGTATTATTCTCCAGTGATATTGACTCAATCGGATTTTAACCCATCTCTGCTGGAGCCATACAGAGACAAACGCTCTCAACATAACAAAGGCTGTGTGTGTGCGTGTTTGTGTGTGTGTGTGTGTGTGTGTGTGTGCGCACGCACGTGCTTTTGGATAATTGTTTCAGATATGTAGCTCTTTGAACAAGTACTGGTGCTCCTTCAGACAACAATAATCAAAATGAAATGAATTTACATATTTGTATGCACTTCAATTTTACACACACACAAAAAAAAATATTTGTCCTTAGTTCAAAAAGTTTTGGGGAAAACATTTCGACTTCATTGCTAAGAGTTCATCGGAAACATAAAGTGTAAAAGTGTTATGTTGCTGTTGAGAAATGAAAGTCATTGCAGTAAGCATCAGTGTGGTTGATAATACTGTCACTGTTGGACTGACCAAGGCTAGCTGTTTCCACTCTGTGTGCTAAGCTAAGCTAAGCAGCTGTAGCCTTATATGACATGGAGATATACAGTAGAATCCCATCCTGGTAAACCTCTGCTGGACATGAAATTGACTAATTTGTTCTTTATTTATTTTTTATTCCTCTCATTTCTCTGTGTGGATTCTGTCTTTGTTTTTCGTTTTTTTTATATCGCTGGCCTGTTCTTAAACACCACCCATGCTCCCTGTGGATTGAGTCCACACAGCCTCGTCCTTCCAGGACCCCCACCTCCTATACCCACCCACATCATTTATACATGTGAGCTTTAGGAGTTGTCACAGTCTCTCAGTCAGGCCCTTCATCAGTCCAGGCCATAGATTCTCATTAAACGGGTGAATCTCCAGTTCCTGACACTTCGGCCATCACACGTCCGCTCTGCCACCTCTCCACCACTGACCATTTGTTCAATCTGACTGGACAGATAGTAGTGGAGCGACAGAGCCATCGCTCGCCTTTCAGAGTTGTAGTGTGGCATCTCTGCTATCACATCATACTGTCAGGCACACAGTATGCTGGTCATATACACAAAATATACCTCATATTCCACTCTTGTAGGCTGAAAATTAGTTGCATACATATTTTGTGTTAATCTGAAACTTAGACCTGACTGGACGATGAGCTAATCAGCTTAACCAGTGGTCAAACAAGGTCAGGAGATAGCCGGTGCTGTGTGGTCACTAGATAAGAGGCGCTGCTCCTCCAAGGCCGGGCTCGCTGTCTCGTTAGTGCTGGGTCAGTGAACTGCCGTCCAGATTTCTAAATGGCTACTCAAATCCCAGAACTGGATTTGTGTGTGTGTGTGGGCGTGAGACAGGGGTTAGTGGTGTTTATCTGGACTTTCTCAGTGAGGGATCGCTGTCTGCTGCAGTTACATCCCTTCAGCATTTCCTCACGAGGAGAGAAATGTTTAATCAGGATGTTTGTTGAATACCTGTGCTGCTGCTGAGAGAGCCTTACAGTATGCTGACAATGTACACACACACACACACACGCACACACGCACACACACACTCCCAAGGGCCTTTGCTTTAATATTGAGCAGGTAAATACAGTATCAGCTACATACAGTATTTAGTAGGTCTGAATAGAGGAGTCCTTACATTCTCCCAGCCCTTTGACCCTGTGTGTGTCTCTATCTACACACACACACACACACACACACACACGCACTTATCTCCTCCCTCTGACCCCCAACAGACAGTGAGGTCTGTACAGAGCTACTGTTGGACTGACTGGCAGTTCATGTGTCCACTGAGAGACACACGGTCTGTGCATGTGTACACTCATGCTTTTGTGTGTGTGTGTGTGTGTGTCTGTGTGCGCGCTTACTATGTGACAGCAGAAAGCAGGATCTCCTGGGAGGGCCGGATGCTGGGTCAGGAAGAGAGGAAAACAAGAGCGGAAGAAGAGAGGAGGGGTAGGAGAGAGATATACATGGAGTGTGTGTGTGTGTGTGCGTGTGTGTGTGAGAGAAAACATGTAAAAAATGGATGCATCCTGCTGGATCAGGTATTTGTTTGGCGTATGGGAATCTTGCTTTCTCTCTCTCACAACCACATACAAACATATAGCATATTAATGTATGTGGGGGTGAATCTGCAGTGGATTTTGATTTATATATTTATCTTCATGCAGAGTAAAAAAAAATATATATATTTTTGATATGATACATCAACATTTAATGGCAGCAGGAGGGCGGGAGCCAGCACATTTTTTCACCTCAGTTTGAATGCACCAGATCTGTCACTACACGGGGGGTAGAGAGAATGTCATGGAGGAGGTATGTCTTTCTTCATCGTATCCATCCACATAGTATTTTAATTGGGGTTTCACTCCTTCATAGGAAAAAAAAATGGAGAACAAAGGTGAAAGCAGGGATGAATCATGAACGGTTGAAGGGGTGGGGGGGGGGCAGCAGAAAATGTGCTGCTCTTGGTTTCCATCTTCACCTCCCCAGCTATGCCGTCTTATCATTGTGGTCTTCACAATAACCCCACACCAACACACGCCTGTGTCCATCCACACGCACTAACTGGCCCTCAGTAGCATTGTGTGCTGTTTTAATATGTTTGTGTTGAACCTCATTGAACAGCAGCGCAGATAACATTCCTCCTGTCTTGGATATGGGCGGCTTCATAGAAACATAATGATATTGCTAAATCTGAACCGTCTCCCAGTGACTGTCAAACACTCCCTCAGCAATGGACAAAGTGATTGAGCCAGGGAACGGGGCATAGAATGTCTGCAATGAGACGTGTGTGTGTGCGTGCGTGTGTGTGTCTGTGTGTGTGTGTGTGTGTTGTATGTTGATGGTTGATGTACAGGCCTGGAGGGCAAACGCTCCAGGCTGCTCTCGTTAAGAACCTGCCAGTCATCGGCAGAGAGGAACCAGAAGGAGTCCAAACAGCAACACCGTGAAGGTGTGTGTGTGTGTGTGTGTGTGTGTGTGTGTATACGCATGTTTACGTGTGAAGAAAAAAAAAATGCATTCAGCAAATTCAATATTCTCCAAAAACTACCAGGGAGAGAAATGTGTGGAAGGGGGTGAACAGTTGTGCTGCAACGTGAAACCACACTGCCCTCCAGTGGATTAAAGTTGCTTCACCACCACCTCCACCATCACAGATGACATGTTGTGAAACTCTGGAGGGCTAACCATGAAACACACAACATGAGGACATTTTACTGTAATATAACTGTAAAGTAAAATCTCATTTCTGTGGACAAAACAGTAAAATCAGTGGAGACGAAGTGTTACAGTGCACAGTGACACTGCACGCACTGAAGGGTGCACACATAGGAAGCAAAAAAGAGGAAGTGTAAAGAGGTTGTTCTGACACTCAACACTGCACTCTTCTCATAAACAGACGGTGTCCTGTCTCACTTAGTTTGACTCTTACCTAGTCCAAAAGAAGACACGTTTTTGACAGCGTTTGTTTGTTTGTTTGTTTGTGAGCAGCATCACTCAAAAAGATGAGGACAGTTTGGGATAAAGGTTTCTGAGGATGTAGAGTTGGGAAATGATCCAAATATGCAACGTTATGAGATAAGGGAGTGTGTCGACACTGTAGCAGCTTTGTCAGAGGTATGCACTGTCTGGTGCTTTCTCTAATTACATGTAGAGGATGATTCAGATATTGGGGATCACTGATATTTATTTTTTATCTGAAATACACTCTACTTCTTCTTTGGTTATTTTTTTTTTTATGATTTTCATGACATGTAATACCACAGTGGCTGTGTGTGCAGTGTGCCACAGTCACACTGCACTTTGAAACATTTAAATGACTTTCATCATCCCTGACTCAATTTTTTTTTGTCGTATACTTCCCCTGCAGTAACTTTTTCTAAAACAAGAGAATGATGGTGATTCAGTTCTGGTACAGAGTTAAAAAGGAGTTAAGGTGTTAAGGCTTCTCAAACACTAACCGGCTTTGAAGAAGTGTGAATTACTGGCTGACAGTGTGTGCAAAACCTTTAACCCACATATAACATGTAGGTGCACCTTTGCAAAGAGCAAAGGAAAAAAAAGATGTGCATCTGGGTGTAACAAACACACGCACGCACACACACACACACACACACACACACACACACACACACACACACACAGGTTTGTGCAGCTATCCTTTTAAGGACTCTTGAAGCACTTAACCTTAACCATAAGCAATTAATGACAAATCTGAACTTGACCACAATTCACATCTGAGCCCTTAACCAGTTAAAACAAACAAACAAAAAAGGTTCTACCTCATTAGGACCAGGTTTAAGTAGTAGTAGTAGACACACAGATACACACAGATACACACATCTGTTACCTAACTGTTCCCCTACACTGCCCTCACTGCCACTGTAAGGAGACATTTATTGTAATAGGGAAGCTATGACACATGGTTTCATCTACTGTAGACCACACCCCCTTTCCTCACCCTGTATATAAACCTCCACAGCTGAAAATAGAGTCCAGATGCACGTTTGCTGTCCTGTCATCACCAAATGTCACAGTACATGAATTATCATCACAGTGCAGCGTGAAATACATAATAATATTTAAAAAAACAACAACACACAAATCCACCTGTCATCATCTGGCTTTCCATATCTTTTTACTTTATTTGACTCATAGACATGTTTCACACACTGGCCATTGCTTTACATACATATATATATATATATATATATATATATATATATATATATATATATATATATATATATATATATATATATATATATATATATATATATATATATGTAATATCTATGTGAGAGCAGTACTTCCTCCTGAAAATTTACCAAATAAAGGAATTTCTAGACTTCCTTCATCACATTGTAGCTTCACAGGTTTCTCACTGACAGATGTTAAAAGGGATACTAAAAAAAGAGCATACACAAAACTACAAAACTGAAATGCCTTGATAATATAATGTGAATTTTGTTTGCAAAATGATAAGCTACGATTTAAGGCCACCTATAGGTTATTGTGCAATTAATCATCATCACATGGTGGAGAAACTATATCACAGGAAGAACTTTGATATTTAAATATACAAACTTACCATCTGTATTACACAGCTATAGTGAAGGAGATATTACATGTACACATTTTATTTTATTTCAAAGCTATAGTATATTTATGTCACACCCCCCCACTTCCACCTCCCTGTCTCCACCAGAGTCTTCGCCGGCTTTGTGTTGCACCTCTTCCTAACAATAGATGAACATATGGCGCGAGATTCGCCGCATGTTTAAAACAGCAGACTCATTCAATATGAGGTTCGTCTGTGGTTTTTCGCGGTGTGTATTTTCCTCCACTTTCCTGGTAAACATGACACAAAATCAGTGTGAATTATTACCACATAGAAGTTGCAACTGTCCTTCCCCACACACATACACACACAAACAAACACACACATGCTTTTTTTCTCACTCAATTTCTTTATTGTCTGGAATTTGGGCGTTATTTTTGAACAACACCAATGTGTGCATCTATATGTGGACCTCAGATATTAAATTCAGCCTGCAGGATATAATCCTTATGACAAACTGACAAATCTCTTATTTTGTAAGTGTAACCCATTTAGACTATTAGGTGTTTTGTTTTTTGTTTTTCTCTGCTTTAATTTTTAATGAGATTGGTCTAGAACTTGATTTTCAACCAACTTCCAGCAAAGTGACTTTGCACTAGAGGACACATACCTCATCGTGTTGTGACTACAGGTTTACTTCTCAGCGTCAGGGACAGGAAGACGGTCAGGACAGAGTATGTGATGAATGTTTCATTGTGTGAGCAAACCTTTAATTAAAGGAACAGTAGGCAGGATTTGTATGCGTTTATGTAGCACTCTTCTCGTCCATCGCTGTAAATCGGGTGACCTGAGAGAGAACAAACACTTGTGCACTTCCTCTGTACTCTGTTAACAACCTTTCCTATATCTGTCCTGTGAGGTTTAGCGGGTATAGGAAAAAGCATGAGAGTCGGACATTAAACATTACAGAACATGTCGTTGTCAGCAGAGAGTTTCAGACAAACCTTTGTCAGGACAGAGAGCTGCAAAACCAACACTTGAGTATTTTAATGTCTTACACATAAAACCGGACGATCAACTCATTTTCTCAGGATCCTCAGGAACCAGTGACCAGTTACGTAATGCTAATAATGTACAGCTCTGTGGTCAGACGGAGGCACCAGCAGCTCCAGATCTGAACTAATAGTGTGACAGTGATGCAGGGAAATGTAGTGATGAGCTGACAGTGGTGGTGTGATTTGTTAAATAATCTGACTTGTGTGTTTGTTTGTGGTTAGATGGTGAGAGAGCCAAATAGACAACTGCAGCTCTACTATTTAATCGTGTCAACAAAAAGTAAAAATGGTCAATTTGTCATTGTATGATGACCAGTTTCTCTGTTCCCTTTTCTGGCATTTTTTTTGTTAAATATGCAAGAAAGAGGTTTACACTGGTTTTATTTACCAAGTCCAACAAAGTGGTTATGTTATATTTTATCTGCCTGTTCAGCAGTAACATAACTTAACGCCCTGTGCAGGTAGTGTACTCAGGCAAAAGAAAAGTAAATGTTCATACTGGGTTATTGAGGTTTTGGGGTTTATACCTACATGTGCCTTAACCATATATGAGTCTCCTACCGGCTTCCTGCCTTCATACGTACGAGTGTCTGCTAGTGTCCACTAGTGTGTCTAACCCAAATATTGCAATAAAGATAAACTAATAAAAAAAGCAATATTATCAACAGAAACATAACTCTAATGAAGTAAATGAAATAAGCTATTGACTACCAAAATGACCACCAAGGAAAAAAAACAACTAATAACAGACACAATAATATAAGCTAATGAACTTGAGAGTGTTTTAATTTTTTAAGGGGTTTTCTGACTTAACTACACATTTAAGGTCTCTCATTTTAAAAGGGAAAGCAAAAGTTTATTCTGCCTACAGTTGGACTTGGATGTTGTGCTGCTTGCTCAAGAAGAGGCACTTCCTGATTACAAGAATATTAAGCAGAAATAACCAAATGCCATGTTTCAAAGTTTTAAGAGGAAATGTATTTTTAATATGTGAGCTCACTGTTGAAAGATTTCTTGTGGCTTCCACGTGGAAAAGTTATTTCCACAGAAATTTGTGGTCGGATTACGTTAAAACTTATCAGCTTAGTGCTTAACAAACTAACTAAATCAGTGTGGGTGTGTGTGTGTGTGTGTGTGTGTCTCTCTCAGTGTCTGTCCCTCCTCTTTCTCTTTTATCACCTGTTTTCCTGTGCATGTAAGCAGGCTTGAAGCCTTGTGGGCTGCGAGGCAGAGCGCGGTGATCAAACCCGGCCTACGATCAATGACTTTGAAGACATCTAACATTCCTTATCAGTGTATTTCACACAGAATAAGCAGTTGAAATGAAAAATGTCACTTTTTCTCTTTATATTGAGAGAAGGGAAAATACTGAGAAGAAAGTTCATAGAATCAAATACTAATATAATTAAGCTTACAGTCAGTAAGACAGGCGTTTATGTCTCGTGCCTCATCAACAGAAATGAAACCTTTCACACAAGTTCCTATAATATCGCCATTTTCTTTCATTTCTGTGTAGTTCAGCACAGCCCTCACTTTTAATTTTCATAATTCTTCACACTCGAGCAAAAGCAAGTGAAGATTAGATGCAAGACTTCCTTTTCTTGGTGCTGCAGCTCAAGTGAAGCTTCCTGTCACAGAACGTTAAGGTGAAGGCAGCTTCTTTTTCAGTGTGTGTGACATCACTCACACTTGCTTGACTTGAAAACCAGAGGCGAGGTTTCGGGTTTGGGGAACAAGTCCAGGAAGCTGCGCTAACTGATAAGACAGAAAACATATGAAACATAACGCAGGGCAACGTTTAGACTTCTTTTCCCTAGAAAAGTGGAAATCCAGCTTCCATTTGACGCGTGAATATCTGCGTGATTAGGACTGTACTGTATGTACAGTACACACCCTCACTCCTGGATATGGCAGGTCGTGGTGGTCTCAAGGTCCTGCTACTCTGGGCTGGAATCATTGGTCTGAGCAAAAGTAAGTAACTGTCCGTCATGTTATCGAGGTGGTCTTCTTTCGTGAAGACGTTGTAGGGGAGGAAGTGGTATCGGTTGAAATTGTGCCGTTTCATCTGTATCCTGGAAGAGTTCAAGTCTTAAGTCTTAAAAAAATGAAATGGAGACATGAATCTGTCAGTCCTAACACAAATTGCTTCTTTTTTTTTTAATGAGAAAACATCACCACATTTTAACTGTAAGCTTTCAATAGTAACAGACTTGCACTGTATCATGTCTTTGACTTTGAGTCTCTTTTAAACTTTCTGAACCCGTGTGTGTCAGTGATGTGAGACGCCTTAAAGTGACAGGTTTGTGAGCCCCTTCGGCACAAAAGAATAAACCCTCATGTTCAACCAAAGACTACTGTTAATAAGACGACTCTCTGCTGTAAAACAACACCGTTTCATTAGAAGCTCTGGGAATCTTTTTTTTTATTTGGCAATCATGTTTCTCTTCTGCTTCAACATTTTGTGTGTGTGTGTGTGTGTGTGCACACACGCATGCATGTGTGTGTGTGCACACACGCATGCATGTGTGTGTGTGGAGGTGGGGGGGATACATGGATGTCTGTCAGATATAAAAAAAAAAAAACAGGGTGTGTCCCTGTAAAATCTTCACTTCAACACTTATAGCACATCACTATCTGTGTGTGTGTGTGTGTGTGTGTGTGTGTGTGTGTTCTTGTATTTGTTGCTTTGTGAGGACCAAAAATCATATAAACCTTTCAGAGTGAGGACATTTTGAGAAAGTGAGGACATTTTGTCTGCTCCTCACATCTTTTAAGAGCTTTTATGGGGGTTAGGACCTAATTTTAGGGTTAGGCATTTAGTTGTGATGGTTAAGGTTAGGGTAAGGGCCTAGTGAATGTGTTATGTCAATGAGGGTCCTCACTATGAATGAAGCGCAAACAGGTGTGTGTGTGTGTGCGCTTGTTTGGGTGTCTTTGTGAGGACCAACAACTGTATAAAACTAAGGGAGTGAGGACATTTTGGCTGCACCTCACATTCTGTCAACCCTTAAAGCGGCTTTTTGAGGATTAAGACTTGGTTTTAGGGAGCGTGTTAACTTAGAACTGAGTTTAGGTTTGGGTTGGGCATTTAGTTGTGTAGGGTAAGGGGCTAGGGAATGCATTACGTCTACAAGTGTGTGTGTCTTAAATAAGCAGTGTGGACCAATTGTCCAAGAAACCTATCTTTGTGAGGATATTGTGGCACTTAGTTGGGATGGTTAAGGTCAGGGTAAGGGGTTGGGGAGTTCATTATGTCCCTGAGTGTCCACACAAGGAATGCAAAACCAGCTTAGATGTCTGTTCACATGAGCTGAAACTTTGTTTCTCACTCTGTGGCTTTTTTTTCTACTTTTTACTTTCCCATGTTCACGTTGGGTCAGTTTTTGTCGTCTGCTTTAGGCCACAGCTTTTGTGCATAGTGAGTCATCACGGTTCACCAAAATGACGACCATTTGTTATTTCTGCATCTTCACTTTTCCACTGACCAGGTACATATATACTGTATCATTGGGAGGTGAAGTATCATGGGGTGAAGTAATTAGCTTTTTTAAAAGAGACTTGATCAGATATGGAAAGAAATATACCTCATAAGTAACACCATGGGGAAAATTGGGATTTTTATTTTGGACAGATTGCTGTTTGATTTGTGACATCCTTTATTTCAGTAAAGGTCCACTTCAGACAACTAAAACATGACAGAATTACCACAAAACTACTCTGTAGGACGAGAACTAAAGAATATGAATTTCGTTTCCAATGTGTGTCTCAAATGTATCTAATTTGCATCCATGCAGATGATTAATTATTAAGCCTCTAAATGCATCATATATTATTGTACAGCAGAACTTGTTAAATCTATTCTAAAACTCTGCTCAGAGGTTAAATAGTTAAAACAGTATAGTAAACTATAGTAAATAGTAAACAAAGCAGAGTTGGGTTTCATCACAGCCACGTTCATTTATTTAAACTCATATTCAGATACATAAACCTGCTCATAGCTGCTGTTTCCCCGTTTAGATGGAGACTTTGAAGCGTGCTCTAAGTGCAGCACGAGTTGCAGGAGTTGTGTGATCAAAAATTTGACCACTTCCTTGTTCCATTCTGAGTTGTCTTCATTTCCTGGCAGAGCTGAGCAGAGCGTCGCAGAGCGGCGCAGGCCAAGCAGACTGAGACGAAGCACCAAGTAAATGACTTGAAAATGTGTGAGGAGAAAAAAAAAAAAAAAAGGGGAACTGCAGAAAAAATGAAGAAGTGTATATGTTCTGAAATGTTTAGCCTGCTGCACAATTAAAGCAGTTTCTGGGAGGAGGGGAAGAGCACTTCTAACAAAGTAGGGGACTTTACTCTGTCATGAATGTGAAATATGAGAGAGAGAAAAAGAGACGAGGCTTTGATATTAAACTGTAACTTCTGCAATCAATGAACACATGAATTCTTTTATCTTCTGTGGCCGACCCAAGTCTTTATGTGGCCCAAAGAGGAATTTGAATTTGGGGGGCCTCACTCCTGCCTCCTCAGAGATGTGCAAATGTGCGCTAAACGATTTAGAAATCTAAATAGATCTAAAGATATTGAAAAAAAAAAAAAATTCTCCACACACTGTGTAGCAGCCGATTACTTCACTTATGCAACTCTGATTCTTGAAAGCGTTACACTCCTCATCCAAGAGTCTTCTTCACTTCTGAAAGATTTGTAGTGAAACCCAGGAATTGAACATCATTTTGAAATGTGGGCAGTGTTCGCCGTAACTCCACTGGGTCGTTGTGACACTGTGTCCTTGGCTAGAAACTAGAGTTGTTAAAATCTCCTAAGGTCACATGAGGCTGAATTAGACAAGTTGTTTCGTGATGGGACAGAGATTCTACACAGATGTTCAAATATTCTCAGAGTTTTGCATTAAAATACGTTTGGATATGTAAATATAATATATAAAACATGATAGACAATGAGTCCTCCAGTATCAGTCAAAGAAATTAAAATATATTGAGTAACATCTTGGCTCAAAAATGTAGAAATGAATGGAAGTCAATGGGAAAATGAGGCTTAACATTCTCCAGAGGAGTTAATGGTCTCAACCACTAGTTTCAGGTTTTCTTTAAAGGGCTGTTTCACCCATTTTTTTGTCAATTGGTTAAATGAAGAATTCACTTAAAATCATTACGATGCTGCAGGGTTTGTTTAACTCACATTCCATTCTCAGATCTTTTTTTGTTATAATTGACAGCTAACGTGGTGAACGTGGTTTTATTTACCTTTGAAGGAAGTGACTTTGACGTTGACTTTTTGTCCAATTTTTTTTTTTCTATCCCAACTTCCTCTGTTGTTGTTGTGGGAATGAGACATTTATCTCAGATCCACTGTCTGATGATTAAATAATGTTACATTTGTATATTATTTCCCACTTTTTACTTCATCTTCATCAAACGTTCATTTTATTGGGAAGTCACATTGAGATTAAAATCTAGCCACTAACAAATAACGTGGACTCATCTTAGATGAGTAAGAGGTGTTTTTAAACTGTTTGAATGCCTTTAATGATGTTAAACCATTTCAAACAAACACATAATGTATCTTTATCAAACCGTGTCAAACTGATTTTATGAAACAAGAAGCCATCTTATTGTGGTGTTCCGCCAACTGGAATTCCCCTCTTGAAGGTTCAATTGTGTCGTATTTGTGTTTGTTTGAATGGGTTAACATGAGAACACGGGAGTTTGATGGCGGTCGCTAAGGCTTGACGTCTCTCTTTCAAACCATTCAAATGATATAAACTCGTCACCGCAAAACATGTAGATGTTGCACAGCGTGGTGAAATGTCACTGCAGAGCAGAGAGCATGCATCTCTGCTCAATACACTGAACCAACAACACACCAAACCACATCCTGACACACTCATTGTTCGACCGTCCTCCATCATCTCTTCACGGCTCCATTATAGCGAGAATAGAGACATCTTTATGCATAAAGCACAGATACTATTTGACACAATATTTGACCATATTGACAATATTTGTATTTGTCTGGTATTATAGTTCACCAAAACCAACAAAATAACGGAAACTAAAATTGAAAAAAAAAAAATTTCCGTTAACTGAAATAAAAAACCAAAAACCCCCAATAACTAACTGGAACTGAATTGTGTGTTTACAAAACAAGCTAAAACTTAGTTTCCGTCACTTCATTTCACACATAATCCTTTGGGGTTCATAAGTATAAAATATTTTTTTCAAGTAGTTTTAGTTAGTTTAGATGTGTCTCAGGAGGGTCATTATTATTTATGTTGCGTTCAAGTGTGTCTTTCGTCTGTTGGCTATTTGATTTTGACCTTTCACACTAACTGCATCCAACCTCAGATATGATGTATGATGTACACTTTACACTTCAGGTTACTTTATGTAGACTCAGAGATGCTTGTTCATCTGCACCTGATACATTTTTAAAATTACATCTTTTGTTGGGTTTTTTTCATGACCCTTTTTCTATCTTGCACCTGGCAAATACTCCATATTACAATTTATTTATATAAAACTCTAGCCTTCAACTAGCTCCTATTTTATTCCACCCTGTGTTGTATTTTTATTTGCATATTTTGTTTTATTTCAAAGTTAAAACAGACTTTTCGACTTTTCAATTTCACTTTTCCATTTCACTTTTCCATTTCATTCCACCCTGTGTTGTGCTTTATTCTTGTATTTGCAATTTAAATGTTATCTTACTTTTATTGCACTACAGTCCTTGTATCAAAGATGCTATACGCATACATTTTATTATTATTATTGTTGTTATTATTATTATTGTTATTATTATAATTATTATTATTATTATTATAATTATTATTACTACTACAAAAACTAAATCTGATAAAAACTAAACATTTACAGAAAATAAAAACTAGCAAACCTGCTCTAAAAACTGATAAAAACAAACAAATTTTAAAAACAAAAAAGTCGAAACTAAATAAAAACTAAAATTAATGAAAAATCCAAAACTGTTATAACCTCAGTTTGCACAAACAATGACTGCAGTGAGGTTGTAATGGAGTTAAAATGAAGAATCTAAACCAGTTTCAACATGAGGCAGGAAATCGTGGTTTGCCCTCTCATATAACAATAGCCGCCACATTGTCATAGCAACCAGGTTTTACAGCATTACAGATGAAGATGGTCATTTTCCTCTTTTGACCTAAGAATACCAGGGAGAAAACAGGGAGAGTTTTATAACACTCTGACTTTACGTGGTTATTGTTAACGTCACTTCTGCATATTTCTCAGCAGTATGCAAACACTGCTATGACAAAATAAAGCTATTTAAATATTGACATGTTTTTTTCCTGTTCCTTTAATTCCAGGTCAAGCCCCAAACCCAACAGGTGAGTGTCACATTACGTTGTATAACATAGTTTTTAGACTTATTACTATTATTATTATTATTATTATTTTTTTAAATAAGTAAAACTCATACTTTACTTTCACCTCAGCCTCCAACTACTTTCTTTACAGCATCTTATCTCTTCATTGTACAGCAAGGGTGTCAAACGTAAGGCACCAGAGGGTCCAATCGAGCCCTCAGAATGTGTAAATTTCACATTGTGATTAGAAGCTAATCATTGGGGGTGAAATACCTTTTTTTTTTTTGACTAAATGTCAAAATTGCACAAATTCTTCTCAAGAAATTTCAAGAAATTTAAAACAAAGGGAACGTTTTGGGAGTCCTTGTTGTCCATTGGTTATTATGCTGTTATTTTACTGGTCCGGCCCACAAATTGCCCTTTATGTTACCTGACTTTTAACAACATCTTTAATTACAAACTACCAGAAACAGTTAAAAAAAGAAAAGAAATGTCCACTGACACTCGTGTGACATGCTTACACACCGTTAAACAAGTTTATGAGAATCAAGTTGATCAGTGATTGATTGCTTGTTTGCAAGGAAATGTATACACATGCTATCACTTCCTGTTATCTGTAAATTGAAGTGTGTGTGAAGTGAGTGATATTTTTGACACCCGTTGACGTGATTGACTCATTTCTTGACAACAACTTTCCAGGTTGTGTGTGCGTGTGTGTGTGCGTGTGTGTGTGTGTGTGTGTGTGTGTGCATCTTTGACGTAGCTATTTTCAGACACTTTTGTTCTCATTTAGGGAAAGCTAAGCAGTTTGTGTGAGAAACCCTCATGAACTGCTGATTGGGTTTAGATTAAATTTAGCAGGAGTTAGCGTGATGCAGGGGCACATTTTGCTTCTTTTTTTTTGTCCATCATTCAGTCATTTTAACATAAGTCTGATATTTTTTAATAGCACTGTAGGTTCACTTATATGATCTATTTTCAATATGATGCTGTCAATTAAGTTCACTTCAGCACACACATTTGTTTTCAGTTTATTTCCCAGTTTTAGACACTTTTCCTGAAAGCTACAGCTTTAATGTCTTTAAAGTTCCAGCGTCAGACTTCAAACTAAGTCGGGTGTACTGTCCCTCCATCACTGTTTACATAATGATTCCATTAAAGCTGCAGTGTGTAACCTGTGGTATTTTTATTTATTTATTTTTTTTGATGATTGGTCTTTGTGAAGGGAAATGATTCAACGTTATTTTACTGCTGCGTCCGTCATCTGAAACGCCTCTTTGTGTAATACATAACAATGTAATGTTATATTGTTTCTGTTCACAAAGACCAAACAGACAAACAAAAGCAGTGCACTGCTGCTTTAAGTCAACCAAAGTCAGGTAGGTGTTAATGTGTTGAACACATTCGGCAGAACCCTCTCTCACTTCCTCTCAGTAAGACTTTCAAATGTATAGCAGACATAAATGAGCAGAAGCGAGCAGCTCAGTATCTTTGTTCGCGATGCCGGAAGTAGGACTGAGACGTTGTATTTGTCCTGATTCATTATTTCCTTGGAATGCATATGTTTCAGCCACCTCACCTCCACGCACCACGGCAGCAACAACTGCCCTGAGTTCAGACACTTCGACCCACAAACCTCCACTCACCCCCGCTTCATTCTCCTCAAATCAAACTAACAATTCATCTACTGTGTCCGGTAACGTATTCAGCCTCAGTTGTTGTTTTTTTCCACACTTCAGCACACACAATTTTTTTCAGTTTATTTCCCAGTTTTAGACACTTTTCCTGTGAAAGCTACAGCTTTAATGTCTTTAAAGTTCCAGCGTCAGACTTCAAACTAAGTCGGGTATACTGTCCCCCCATCGCTGTTTACATAATGATTCCATTAATGCTGCAGTGTGTAACTTGTGGTGTTAGTTTTTTTTGATAGGTCTTTGTGAAGGGAAATGATCCAACATTATTTTACTGCTGCATCTGTCATCTGAAACGCCTCTTTGTGTTTTCAGTCATGCTTCGAACTAAACCTGCAACTAACGATTCTTTTCATAATCAATTACTCTGTCGATTATATTATCAAAATAATAATAATAATAATAATGATGATAATCAAATAATCATTGCAGCCCAACTTCAAACTATTTGCAGCCATCCTATTTAACAACAAACAGTTAATGTTATGTTGTTTCTGTTCACAAAGACCAAACAGACAAACAACAGTCGTCCACTGCTGCTTTAAGTCAAGTAGGTGTTAAATGTGTTGGACTCTCAGTATGACTTTCAAATGTATAGCAGACATAAATGAGCAGAAGCGAGCAGCTCAGTATCTGTTCACAGGAGGAGGAAAAGCAGGACTGAGACGTTGTGTTTGTCCTGATTCATTATTTTCTTGGAATGCATATGTTTCAGCCACCTCACCTCCACGCACCACGGCAGCAACAACTGCCCTGAGTTCAGACACTTCGACCCACAAACTTCCACTCACCACGCCAAACCCCGCTTCATTCTCCTCAAATCGAACTAACAATTCATCTACTGTGTCCGGTAACGTATTCAGCCTCAGTTGTTGTTGTTTTAGTTTGAAGGATATCATAGCAGGTAAACTTGGCAGTGATGCATTTGTGACTGAAGGTGACCTCCAACCTGCTCTCCATCCTGCAGCCACTATTCCTTCTACCTCACGCACAAACAGCAATCAAACAATCTCTCAAAACGCGACCTCACCTCCAGACACCCAGCTCAGCACCACAACCACGCAAGGTTGGAGTCCACTCATTCATTACATGAAACGAGTTTAGCTTATTCATAAGAATACAGACAGCAGCACTGCTGCGGTATCAGCTACAAGGCACTTGTGGATACTTGCTGAATGCTAATGATTTATTTTTATTTCTTGCAACGTCCAGCAGCCCCTACAGGCGCCCCTTCACTGTGTGAGTATGACTTTAAAACATCATATATTTTACAGTATGTGTGTAATGGGCCATGTTCATCATCAACGTTTCAGGGCTAAGAAAATGTCACTTCTGTAACACAAAATAAGTTTGGCTTCCAGATTACAGATTATATTTGTTGTTTATATTGATAGCTGGATTTCATGGGGTCACATTACTATTCTGCTTCATATGGACCAGATTGCCAAATGTGCGACATGTGTATTGCTCAGTTTCTTAGATTTTATAACGATTTGTTTAGCTTGCTGTGTCTTGGATGATTTCTTTATTCTGTTGATTTTGTGCGCAGGTTCTTACTCTGTAACACCCATCAAGTTTGGCTTCCGGATTGAGTTCTCAAACTCTCCCAGTGGTGACTACAACATAGCCATTACAGAAGACGGCCGACCAGATATTAAGAATACATCCAACGTTCCTGTCTCCAACCAAACCTCATCACATGACATCCAAGGGCTGAAGCCCTGCACTGAATATAAGCATCACGTCACATTTCTTCACAGTGACGGAAACGTAACATCATGTAGCGGCTCCAATTATAAATCTACAACAACTGAAATGAGTGAGTGAACTTTTTTTTTTTTTTTATGAAAAAAGAAAAAACAAGAGATAAAACGAGAACCTGGAAGACAATTCTGCATTATATATTTATATTTCAGATGCCGGTGACGTTAAAGAAGTCAACTCCAAACCTGGACATGTTTGTTACCAAACTGATTGGGACATCAGTTCTTTACAATCTACACAAAGCAACATTTCACCTCAGTCACATGGAAATAAGACGTTCTGTGTCAAACCTGATTTTAATGACATTTGCTCGGATTTAGTCTTCACGTCAAAAAACTGTGTGAACGCAGCCTTTACCCTCACCAAATACATCACTGCTGGTATGTATCAAAGCATCTACCTTTATTTTGAAATACATGTGAGTCAGAATATTTAATTTTTTTTTTCTCTTTTTTTTGTTTCCATAGAGTTTTTGAATCCAGAGGAAATAAAACAGATTCCTGCAGATAAACTTCCTGCAGAAATAAAAGCAGAATTACCACCAAACTGTAATAACCTCTCCATTAATTACACCTGCTGGGGTAAGTGGAAAGACTTGGAAATGGACATAGTTTGTGTGACGACAATATGGAGAATAAAGATGGGCTGAGTTTACCGTTTTATTTACAACTAAACTAAGTTTTGAAGTCATTTTAATGATCTTTGATAAAAGGTAAATGTTTAGCGTTCTGTTTAAATAGCAGTAGTAAGAATAATGAGTTTTGTGTCTCCTCAGAAGACGGCAGAGACAATGAGCTGAAGACATTGTCTGAACTGGAGCCTTTCACTGACTACAGTTGTACTGGTCAGATCAAGGACAACAATGTCCTGATAAAAAACACAAGTGCTCTTCACTTCCGGGTTGACTGTGGTACGTTGGTGTTCACTTCACGTCTGTGCAGTGAAACCTTTTATCTGCTGTGATACTGTGGACTGAACATCATGTCAGTATCAGTGCTCAGTGTGTGATGTGTTCCAACAGATCTAACAATAACCGTCACAAAGTCAAGTCCAACTAATACGTCCGTTGAGTTGATTTGGAAAACAACCAGTCAGAAGTGTGAAGACGACAATCTTGAGAATCTTTCATACTTCTGCAGCTATGAAAACGCTCATAGAAGTAAGTCCTTTTGTTTTATTGTCTTTCACTGGGACCTTTGAAATTGTTGCAGGTGCTATTATTAGTCACATAAATAGGTGACATGTTCTGTGGATATTGTAATCATTTGTGGACGTACATGGCAACATTTTAGAAAAAGCTAATTGTTTGTTGCTGTAATGAAACATCTAAACAACTTGATACAGACACGTTACACGTGACGTTACAGTATTAAATGTATCCTGGTTTGACTTTCTTGTTGATTCCCATTCATTTCCTCGTCACATAAGTAGAAACCTGACCAGAGAAAATGGTCTTGTTAATGATTGAAATACAAATAGTACAAAAATAAATAACAGTTTGTGAAACTTTGTTACAGCTCTGGGTACCAAACTGAGGTCAGGAGGAAAGTGTAACATTTCTGGACTGAAGCCATTCACCAAATACAAATGTAAAGTCCAGCCTACTTACAAGCATCAACCTCTCAAGGATGTTACTCACCAGGACATTAAAACTGATGTTGGAGGTAAGTTACAGACAAAAGTAAACCACAGCACAACTCAGTGCTCTTTATTGTGCATAAACACAAATGCACAGTGGAAACAAATAAAGAAGACAACAATTCCCATCATCCCCTGCTCCTGCCTAATAACAACAAACCATAGCATCAAACGAGGTCTTTTATTGTCATTCTGATTGTGAAACCCCTTGTGGCATAAATGATATACGGTGCATCTATCTGTTACTTATTTTACTTTATTTCATTGTTGAGAAACAATTCAAAACAAGAATGAAAAGGAGCAGTAAGAAGATGAGTCTGATATGAACTGTTCTTTTCTCAACCTGTAAAAAAGAAAGAATTAGATTACAGAATAAAATAAAATAAGGCTGATATAATTTCCCTCGTCTGACCAGAGGTGGAAAGAAGAATTTAATTCAATTCAATTGAAGAATTTTACTTCAGTAAAAAAAAAGTGCTGTTCTAAAAATGTACTCAAGTTAAATTAAAAAAGTAGCTTGTTTAAAATTGACTTAAAGTTACTTTAAGGACAAAGGGACACAAATCTCACATTGATTGTTTTTAATTAAAGGCAAACCTTGCTGACAAAATAAAATATGTAAACATAATATATATCAGTCCAAATGGGTCAAGGGTCACAAATGTCACTCACTCAGGGACCTTAATTAACCTCATTCACCTGTCCTCACCATCATTCACCTGTCCTCATCATCAAAATCATTTACAAAATATTATAATCTGCTTTTTCTTGAACTTTTAACGACGTTAACTGAATGAATAATGGATTTGATGGATCTCTGTATTTACCTCTGCTGGTGATTCTTATGGCTCCTTTCTTAAAATAATAATGGACTTGGTGTAGGTTTTATAAGTGCCACTCAGATATGTCATAATCAGTCAATGATGTGTCATGTTTAACGCTTTGCTGTGAATGAATTGCATCGCGGTTCACGAGGCATCTGTCACACATTAAACAGGTACTGCACTCGTTTAAATGACAAACATGTTTAATAGTTCTCCACTTGCTTCTATTATATTCCAGTCATTTAGAGACATACGGTATGAAAAGACACAATCATTTTCTCAATATCTATTTTTTTGTGATGCATTAATCTAACTTTCACCTCAATGTTGTCAACTTATTTATGCGTTGATTAGTTTGTACTTTGCATATTTTGTACCGAGGTCACTTTCATGTTTCTATGTCACCATGTTGTTTCTTTCTCTTACAGTACCGGGACCAGTTACAATGTCACTGCAACTTCAAGAGCATAATGTGATTAAAGTGACATGTGAAACTTTACAGTTTAATGGGCCTGAGAAAATCTACATGTTACAAGTCTCTTATGGTAGTGAGATAGTGAGAAATGAACAACGAATTAATAAATGTAACTTTGTATTCGACAATCTGAGATACTCCACAACCTACAAAGTGAAGGTTTGTACCCTATGTTTTTAGATTCACTCTCACATGAACGTCTCATGCTGTTGTAGCTGATGAAGGGATTTTCTCTGTGTTTCCAGGTGACGGCATTCAATGGCAAATTGGAGAGCGCCCCCAAGATTGAATCAATTACTACCAACTGTATGTGTTTTTTTAAGCAATGCCACAAATGATGTCATGTTTTCTATCAATTTCTTTACGCGGTGTCTTTAATGGCAATGTCATTCCACCTTTTTACAGATAATGACAAAGCTGTCATTGGTTTTCTCATCTTTCTCATCGTCCTCACGTCTCTGGCTCTGCTGCTTGTTACCTACAAGATCTACATTCTGAAGAAGAGAAGGACTCGGTAAGAATAAGCAGAGCCGGACAGTAACGGAGTACATTTACTTGAGTACAGTACTTAAGTACAATGTACTCTTGTACTCTTGATACTCAAGTACTTTTAAAAACAAGTAATTCAGTACTTTTACTTAAGTAGACAATGACTGTAGTACTTTTACTTGTACTTGAGTAAAATTTAGCGAGGGGTATCTGTACTTTTACTCAAGTAATGAAGCTGTGTACTCTGTCCGCCTCTGAGAATAAGTCTGCATGTGTCTCATGTCAAATTTACTTTAAGGGAATTGGACTATACATTTGAAGTGCATTTTCACAGCAACGCTTGATAAACTGTATAACCCTCATTACATCCTGTATTGCAGATAAGACTTTGTAATCTATTATCGTTGCAGTGACATGGGTGAAAACGTGGAGCTCATTCAACCCACAAGTGAGTAAATTAGAGCATTGGACTCTAGATTTTTTTGTCTCCCTTCAACTGAAATGAAGCTATGAGTCATTTTTGGTCAACCCCTGAATATGTCCCTTAGGTTAGTGAGGTTAGGGTAAGGGCAAAAAAAAGAAAAAGACAGGATTGGGCAGTAAGTTACAAACTATGACATTAAAAAAAATGAGTGTGTAAAAGAGTAACATGGGAGTCAAACTTGTGTCAATCAAACCAAAGTACAATGCTTTACCTCCTCAATATGGGCAGGGTCATCACAGTTGTTTTCAGTGTAACTGAATCTTTAGAATCACTTAATTAAAAAGATTTGTTCAGTTCTTCCTGGTCTGAAACACAGCGGCAGGATTTGTGATGCAGCTCACACCAGACTCCTCTGTTAAATATTGAGATTTTAGACATTTCCTTTGTGAGATTAACCCACGTTTTCAGGATTGTTATTTTTTTTATTATTATTATTTTTTAACTGATCTACAGTTCGGCATTGTTCGGCTTGATTCTTGTGCCTCTTCCTGTGATGACCAATCAGTGCACGAGAGTCTGGCGACATCACGCATAGTATCTTCTCTACTCACTCGGAACCTCGTCGTAGGTGATGCTAAAAAAAGTACCAGGTACTATCGCTAGTGGAAAGGCAAAATAAATGTCACGAGGCAATTCACGCTAGTGAAAACACGCCATAAGCGAACTGCCGGAGGAAACCTCATCAAAGCTACTTGATGACGACACATCAAGGGGGCGCCTGTTTTAAGAACGCACGTAGGGGTCATAATTCCTGCGTACGACTCATTTTTACTTTTATTTCGGTGGAGGACAGTCTCGTTGTGGGTCGATGTGAACCAGTTCGTAATAGATATTGCAGATATTGCAGAGGCCTGCTTTAAAAGACCTGCACTAACAAACACCATAATAATGTTGCTAACTGTACATAATGTCAAACTAGCAGTTGTGGGATGTATTGAAAGTGTTTCTCATTTGCTGCTTTAGATGAGGAGGAGAACCTGCTGCGTATCGAGCCAATCCCAGCAGAGCTTCTACTGGAGGCTTACAAGAGGAAGCTCGCGGATGAAGGACGGCTTTTCTTGGATGAGTTTCAGGTGAATTTACTCTCCAGGGTTTGTTTTTTTTGCTGTTGTTGAGGGATTCATTTTGGTAAGCTTTTCTTTATTGGATAGTTTAGTTGACAGGCTGTGAACAACAAACATTGGATAAAGTATAACAAATATGTCCTTTATTTAACAATGACAGTGTTCTGGTGTTGTGTCTCTCATAAATGGCATTGTACATTGTCTGTTTTCAGAGCATCCCCAGAATTTTCTCACGGTACTCAGTGAGAGAGGCCAAGAAGACCTGCAATGTTCCCAAAAACCGCTATGTGGACATCTTGCCATGTGAGTGAAATCTGACATAGTATCATCATTTGAATCGTTTGAATTTAAAAACTGTCAATGAAATTAACTTTCTGCAACATATTCCATGCAAGGGTTTTTCATATATACGTACACACATTTATTTTGTGTCGCAAGTGTTTTTACATCAGTTTATCACATCATCTCAACATTGAATTCAATAAATATCAAATATCAATAAATCACCAAATAAAATGTGAAGAATTATCATTATCACCTCATAAACTATATATTGATATTGTGATATCTCTGAAAGAAAAATACACAGGCGGTAACAGATAAAAATGTTACCGCCTGTGTCACTGTGTGCCACTGTGTGTCACTGTGTGTGTCACTGTGTGTCACTGTGTGTCACTGTGTGTCACTGTGTGTGTCACTGTGTGTGTCACTGTGTGTCACTCTGTACCCTGAGATATTTTCTCTGTTTTTCTATCTTCAACCAGATGATTATAACCGTGTGCAGTTAACCACAGGAAGTGGCGAGGCAGGGTGTGACTACATCAACGCCAGCTTCATTGATGTATGGACAAACAGCCAGATCACACTTCTACTGCTTTTAATGCCACACATTATGACACACATTCAAACGGCTTATTTACCATACATTGTTTGAATCTTATTGCCACTGTCCAATGTGCAAAGTATTTGTTTTTCTTTTTACAGACACACATTTTGACATTAGCAAGAGCAGTGAGAGTTACAAAGATACAAAGGTCTTGACCACAATTTGTTTTTTTACAAAAACACACTTTACTTATTTTCTTACTGCAGGGATACAAGGAACCAAAGAAGTACATTGCAGCTCAAGGTAAAAGTCTTGATCTCGTTTGGTTCTATACCCTCAGTCTGTAAACTTAAATTGTCTTGTATCATACAATGTGTGTGTGTGTGTGTGTGTTTGTGTTGTGTAGGGCCAAAGGAGGACACTGTGACTGACTTCTGGAGGATGATCTGGGAGCAGCAGTCATCTATTATCGTCATGGTGACGCGCTGTGAAGAGGGGAACAGGGTAAGAACAGCGGTTCTGTTAAACTGTTGCTGGTTTAATTGAAAGTGAGACGATACAAACAGTTGTTTTCCCCAAACTGACTGACTTGTGTCGCTTCATTAACACATTCATACTGTACATAGAGAATGACATACACAGTCTACATGCATTGACTGCATTGTTAGTGGTTGTGTTACTAAATGAATGAATGAATTTATTCCAATCATGAAATAAAAGTGGAGTTTTTTTTTTAAAGTCACAGAACAGTGTGACAGTGGCTTCAAATATATTTATTACAAAAAAAGCACTCAAAACCTATGCACAACCTAAATTAAGTATATATTTTAAGTTGTAAATTTAAAGTTTATATTTTCCTACTCTTCTCGCTAAACCTGGAACATGCTTCAGTCTAGCTCGATTCCCTTAGTGGATTTAAAAAAAAAAAAAAAAGAGAGTCACTGGGAAGCAAGTTTTTAATGAAAATTAAATAATGAAAACTAAAATTGAAAAAAAAACTAAAACTAACTAAAATTGTAGCGAAAATGTGCTCAGTTTTCATCTTTGTAAATTGTCCCAAATATATTTACAGTACAATCCAAACATTCACCATGTATTAAAATACAAAAGAACAGTGAACGCACAAAACAACCAACCCTCATCCATGTACTTCAGGAAAATGTCTTTTTTTGAAGTGATCTCCAGTTCTTCTCTTATTTCTTACTCATGTCTCTCCTGCCTCATGTTGTGTCTTAGGTCAAGTGTGCACAGTACTGGCCGTCTCCACAGCGGGAAACAGAGATCTATAATGAGTTTGTTGTGAAGCTGAACTCTGAGGAACACTGTCCAGATTACACCATCCGCCACCTCTGCCTAATTAATGTGAGTCTCCCTCTGTTTAAAGATGCTTCATTATTTTTATATATATATATAGATAGATATATCTATCTATATATATATATACATATATAATGTCTGTGCATGTGTGTGTCAGCAGAAGAGGGAGAAGAGCTCAGAGAGAGAGGTGACTCACATTCAGTTCATGAGCTGGCCCGACCACGGTGTTCCAGACGAGCCACACCTCCTCCTGAAGCTGAGGCGGCGTGTCAATGCGTTCAAGAACTTCTTCAGTGGCCCCATTGTTGTCCACTGCAGGTACAAACAAGGTCCCATCACAGATATCATATCATAAACAGCATCCTGTAGTAGCCAGTAAAATAAAATACATCCTAATGTATTTTAAAATAAAATACCAAAGACCCTTCCTTAAGTGTCTTTATTTACTTTCTTGGTGTTCAGTAACAGGTGAGGCCCACAATGATTCAGCAAACAATCCAAATAGATGATCTGACTAAACTGACGGCGTGTTTCATCACAGTACAGTTGCATAATTTAGTCTACAGCTGAAATTGTCATTGGTGTGTACACAACCTCTATTGTCATATTTAAATGTAACATCCTTTTACCGTCCAATACAATAATTACTTTGAAGCCAATAATATGACAAGATGATGTCAGGTTGTTTTACACCATAGCATACACAAATTCAAAGTCTAGCAGGGGTCATTGATTATAACTCCAATCATTAAATGGAGAACAAATAAATAACAAAATACTAACTCACGTGTGGCTCTGAAAGCTTGTGACTGTGTTGCTGTGTGTAACTTTAACTTTTAAAGTCCAGGCAAATAAAAGTACATAGACACCAAGCACCATGACGTCCAATCTGCAGCAGCACCCCATGTATCATGTTCTTATGATGTCATCATGTTGTTTCAAAGAAATTCTATTGTATATTAGTATTTTACAGTATTTTCTTTCTCTTTTTATTCAAAAAACATGATACTGAGGTATTTTAAAGGCATTTATCATCTCGATAAAATAGAAATAAGTTGTTTTTGAAGTATGTACGTTTTAAATCAATGTATCAGAAACACTGTATATACCTATACATTTATATATTTCCCTTTTTCCTCTACAACAATTTCCTAACAGATAAATAATTTAAATTTAAATAATTCTTCACCCCCCAAAAAATACAGGTGTTTTTTTAAAAATTAATTTCCAGAGATAAATGTGTTATTTGATCATCAGACAGTGGATCTGAGATACACGTCTCATTCCCACAACAACAGAGGAAGTTGGGATTGAAAAAGATTGACATTTCTTTCAAAGAAAATAAAAGCCCTGCATTGCTCTTCACTGTGTTTCTATAAATTATAAGTTTTATGAGTAAAAGATCTGAAAAAATGAAAGAAAGAAATAAAACGCCTATTACTGAGAGAAAAAAATAACATACAGTCATTCCCTCTCTCCTGTGCAGTGCTGGAGTGGGTAGGACAGGAACCTACATTGCCATTGATGCCATGATGGAGGGTCTGGAGGCGGAGGGCAGAGTGGACATCTACGGTTACATCGTCCAACTCCGCAGACATAGATGTCTCATGGTTCAAGTAGAGGTAAAAACAACCATTGAATCGTGGTCCTGGAGACCCACTGCCCTGCAGCTTTTAGATGTTGTCCTGCTCCAACACACCTGATTCAAATTAATAGGTCGTTATCAGGCTTCTATTAATTTGAATCAGGTGTGTTGGAGCAAAGATACTTCTGAAACACGCAGGGCAGTGGGTCTCCAGAGAAACCCATGTTTTAGACAATAGCAGTAGTTTTGAGTTAATATGTGTCTGTGATTTTGAGGATTTGACACTGCAGTGACATTGCAGTTTTGAACCCTTCTGTTACCGTCCTCTACCGTAACTCCTAGACCGTTTGTAAAAGATAGAAAATTGATAAAAACTGGTGACCTGTCAAGGGTGTGACCCCGCCTTTCGCCCCATGGTCAGCTGAGATTGGCACGGCACCCCGCACGTGACCCTCATGTGGAGGATAAAGGGGTAGAAGATGGATGGAAATTAACATTAACACACAGATAAACAAAGATAACAGTACAGTTTACAGTTTTGTATTATTATACCGATAAATACAACATGTATAGGTTATGAGATGAGAGTGTGACAACTGAGGATGAGTTAAAAATGGATTTGAAAGATTGACTAAGTGTGTTTTCGTGACAAGCCCTTTGTTGTGTAATGTGTGTATGAATGTTGTGTGTAATTGTGGTCACACAGGCCCAGTACATCCTGATTCACCAGGCTCTGCTGGAGCACAACCAGTTTGGAGAGACTGAGCTCATGCTGTCGGAGCTCCACACCACACTGAATACACTCAAACAGAAGAGCTCAGACAGTGACTTCACCCTCATGCAGGAGGAGTTTGAGGTATGGCACCTTATTAATGATTCATTTTTAATTAGGGGGTAATCAATTATTCTAATTTTGTTTTTTTATTAGTTAATAGTTAATAACAAGCTTTCTAAATGTTTCCGCTTCTTAAATATGAATATTTTCTGAAATCCTTAATTATGTAGTGATAATTTGCACCTACAACCATATATGACGTGTGATAATACAGTGTGGGAGAGATTATTATGTGTTAGTATATACTTAAGTGTTTTTAAATATCTTGCATTTCAGAGACTCCCTACATATAAAAATTGGAGGACAATCAACACTGGGATCACCGAGGAAAACAAGGGCAAGAATCGCTCTCTATCAGTCGTTCCATGTGAGTATCAGCACAACAATAACTGCGGTGCTGTATATTATTGCCTGTACACTATACTCATCAACCCTCAATCTGACCTCGACATTTCATTGTGCAATACCAGTTGTTGTATAATGACAATAAAGATGCTTTCCTTTCCTTTTCCTTTCCTTATATGCACTGTTGTAAGTACAAATACTTTGTTACTGTACTGTACTGCAACTTTTACTTTTACTCCACCACATTTCCTCTAACTCTGTTTGTTACTAGTTACTACCAAATAAAATCAGAAGAAGAAGAGTTGGTAATGGTCTGTATAGAACTGCTTTACACTACAGTTTTGTCACTCACACACTTCAACATGGGATTAAGTGTCTCGCTCAAGGACACATTATGGACTAGCAGAGCTAGGAATTGAACCCACAACCTTCAACGACAGCTTGCCCTCCCACTGAACTACCGTGGCTCAATCCTCAAACTTTTTTTTTTTAAATACTTTTACTTCTAAAACTTAGTACATTTTATACCAGAAAGTTACTTTTTGTTATGTAACTTTAAGACATTTTAAGTAATATTATAAAAAGTGACTTCAACTTCTACCAAAGTCATCTTCTAGTAAGATACATGCACTTTTACTGAAGTATCCCTTTAAGGTACTAAGGTATACAAGACTGCTATATATGTATATGTATATATATATATATATATATATATATATATATATATATATATGTATATGTATATGTGTATATATATATATATATATATATATGTATATATATATATATATATTTATATTTAGTCTCAGTTAATGTGACTATAACATAATAAATGTGTTCTATTTCCTACTTAAAATGTCCACTCTCAGACGACTACAACCGAGTGTTGCTGAAGCTGGACGAAGGATGCAGCCGTGATAGTGACCCCAACGAGGAGGAGGGAGAGTCATCAGGCGACGAGGACGAGGACGAGGACTCTGGTCGATACATTAACGCTTCCTACATCAGCGTACGTTGCTTTTTTTCTTTAAATTAATTACTGAATGAATATCTTTGTTTGGGTTACATTCATATGAATTTCTGCCAATAACCGAAAAAGGGAAAACCCAGAAAGTCAGAAATGTAGAGAAAATACATAAAATATTTCACTTTAGATTATAACACTGAACTGTCAATTCACATTGTAAGATGTAATTATTTTACATTTCAAACCATTTTTTGAACCCCGAAAGAGTTTTACACAATTTCAGTTCATTATTGAGTCTGTTCCATAACTTTACCCCCAAAACTGACACACATCTGTGTTTGATATTTGTTTCAAACATAAATAATCCTCGTAATTTATCATTTCCTTCTCCTAGTTTAAAGAAACAGGAAGCATTTTATTCACCCCATGAAAAATGACCTCTAGTGTTTTTGAGTATACAACGTCTGTACGACGTCTATTGCTATTATTTATGCAGTTTATGACATAACAGGTTGATTTACACACACTTAGTTGTCTGGACACTGTAGAAGAATACATATATGTACTGTATGTTGTTGTTGTTGTTGTCCACACAGGGTTACTGGGGTCCACATGCCATCATCGCAGCACAGACTCCCCTGACACACACCATGGCTGATTTCTGGTTGACAGTTTACCAGAAGAAAGCATCCACTATTGTCATGCTCTCAGAGGAAGATAAGGTAAGCTTTTTTTATGTCATCATTATTATTATTATTGTTATTATTATTATTATTATTATTATTATTATTATTATATACGTAGATATGTGTGATGCGTGTGTGTGTTGTAAAAAAAGAAAATGTACAAACCTACCCCTAAACTTTAAAGGGCTTTTTTCAGGGTTAAGACCTGGTTTTAGGGTTAGGCACTTATTTGCAATGGTTAGGTAAGGTAAGGGTAAGGGGCTACGTCAGTTTTTCTCTCCACTGATGCCTAGTGTTTGCTCATTGTGTGATGTGCTGGGTTTCTCTGCTCTCGATCATGTTGTCTATGTACAGTGCCTTCACATAATGTATGTTGTGATTCGGCACTATAATAAAATTGAATTGAATTGAATGAGGACTACTCAGTAAGCAGTAAGCAGTAAGTATATACAATTTTGTCTCCAGTTAATTATTTTAATTACCTTATTAAATTATGGACAAAAAGTTATTACTTTATTGATTCTGACTTTTTATTACATTTAGAACAAGATACATATTACCTTATTGACAGCTATGATGTTTTATTAGTAGTATATAGTAGTAGATAAGTGGCTGCTACAAGCATTAGACAAATCAGAATACTTTATTGATCCCCGAGGGGAAATTCTTGTGTTAAAGCTGCTACTATTCAAGAACTTGAAACAAGGATAGAAATATATAAGAATAATTTGTGTCCTCAGGAGTCTGTGTACTGGAATGACGGCAAAAAGACGTTTGAGGACATCGAGGTGGAGGTGACCAGCACAGAGACCACGTCAGCTTTCATCACCCGCGACATGCTGATCCGTCATGTCAAGGTAACACAAGAGCCATGGAGCACTTATCCGTACCAGCGTTGGATGTGAGCAATCTCTGAAACATCATGACAAGCTGTTTTAAAGCCAACGTGTAAACTCCGTCTGTCTCCAGAGGAAAGAGGGTCGGACGGTGAGACAGCTGCAGTTCCTCAAGTGGGTGAACAGCGAGCTGCCAGAGACGCCTCAGGACCTCACGGGTGTGATCAAGGAAATCAAGAGCAGCTGTGGCAGCAACAGATCACAGACTATTGTGGTCCACTGCAAGTAAGACAAAGCACACAGGAAATGTCCTCCAGAAATTTGAGAGAACACTTTCTACTACATGACGGCAGCGTAGGCACTTTCTTTTCATTGCTTGATGCAAAGAAATGCCATTTTCAATCACTGTCAGCCGCTGAAATTTGACAATGAATGTCCGGTGGTGCAGTACATTATGGAGTGAATTAAGCATAACATATTAATTATCTATTAATTCTGAGTGTTTTAAACAGAATAAACAATATAACAACCCCCTTCTGGGTGAAGTTAATAGTCTTTTCTCAGTCAATAATTTATATATGTATATAAGTTGTAATTAAGAATCATGCTTGGTAAAGAATGAAATGTTTGAATTTGACCAATAATTAGAGACATAGAAAATGTATCCCAGTTACTATACATAAATATACATTTAAGAAAACTGTATTATTTTTAATCAGTGGTTCTTTATAGTTTTCTGCAAAAACATTACATTCGAGCTTATTATTAAATATCTATAGTATTTAATAATATGGACTCAGTACAAAGGGCAAATCCAGGTGCAAGTCCAGGTGTTTATTATGAGTAGGTTTTAATATTGTTAATCTATTTGTGTTGACTTTTATTGCAGTATTGCTGCTGCAAGTTAAGTAAGTAAGAACATTTTAGTTATATTATATACCTTTCACGGATTCAAGTAAAATACATGACATAAACACAAGGTACATTAAAAACAAAGGTTTTAAAAACCCAATAAAAAATTAAAACCATTGTTTGACTAAAAAACAGTTTAAAAAGAAAAGTCTTTAACTGCTTTTTAAAAACATCAACACCCCGCATCTTGAAATTGACCATGCAAGGCTGTAAAAGTTAGGGTCAGGATTTTAAAATCTCAAATGTACATAGTTGTAGTTCGCAGGATTCACGGCAGAACAACTAATAACACTGTGTGCGCCGTCTCCTCAGCGACGGCTCGTCCCGCACAGGGATATTCTGCGCTCTGTGGAGTCTGCTGGACAGCGCCAAGACTGAGAAAGTGGTGGATGTTTTCCAGGTGGTGAAAACCTTACGCAAGGAGAGACAGAATATGATCTCAAGTCTGGTAAGAAAGAGGAACCTTCGTTTGTCCAGAATTATGACACTTAACAAATGTTGTCATGCAAACCACTAGTCGCACAATTTCTAACTCACTTGTAAAGGTTTTAAAATACAAACGAATGTCACAGTATCAGCTCCACCCAACTCTCTCTCTCTCTCTCTCTCTGTGTGTGTCTTAGTAATGCGGTTTCTTTGTTTTCATGTCTTCAGACGGTTTTAGTGAGTTTAGAGCAGGATGACGATGCAGCTCTGTGTCACAGAAGAATAAGAAGGGTTATACTGTAGCAGTAATGTCATGGGAGATTTTTTTTGACAGTGACAACAGACTCATTTGCATAACTTATTTCCAGCCTTTTACTTCCCTCTGAGCCACATGAGGAAGCTTGTTCTTTTTTTCTTTTAACCACAGTCACAGCTTCTGCCATAATAACCCACAATTCAGCAGAAGAAATAAATGCTTGGCACGTTACAAAAAGCTTAATTCAGCCAAACCACTGCCTGTGAGCTAATATGTAAGTGCAAAAGGGGGGGATTTTTTTTCACTAAAGACAAAATACGGAAACAGACTGAATATCTTTTTTTTACAGCGCCCACAATTCTAACTAATGCGTACATTTGGTCTTGTTTATGAAGTTGTTCACAGAAAATGAAATTGTAACTCATTTATCGAACGTACATCGCTTACAAATGACTACGCTATCTCCTCAAAATAACACAACATAATTTACTGTATATCGTGAATTGACTACCCCTTAAGGTTGTAGCACTTGTTTTGGTAGTTAACCCTGAGGCATTCAATATGGCCTAAAATGGAAAAAAAAGCGTGTTTCAATGTCAACGATGTGAGAAAACAACAGCACTGCTGTGTCAAACAAACAAAATGCTATTTAAGTGCAGTGAGAACAGTGTGTGAGTATTTGATTCCATATCTACAGTGCTACGGGGTTTGTTGTTGTTTTTTTCCTCATACACAGATATTATGTACTTAAGTATATGTGCAACAAACCATTATACGTGCACTACTTCATGTTAGTGTTCCCGCTCAAACCTGTGTTATGTGTGGTACAGATGTGTGAAATGTAGAACCTCCAGACTCAAGAACTCCTTCTCACCCCACTGCCATCACACTCCTCAACAGCTGATAGGAGTTATAATAATGTATGACATGTATCACCTACCTCATGACCCAACTTCATTTGGAAAGCACTTTGTGGAAACAACCACAGTGCACCAAGAATAAATAAAACACAGGCATGAAATCTCACAAGAGGAGATACGATGCATCTAAAACAACTGAAATACATTAAAAGACATAAAAACTTGGATAAAAACCAAAAAAGCAAAAAAAGAAAAGAAACAAACAATAGATAAATGGAAATAACATCGACAACTTAAACAGTGTCAAAGGCCAATGAAAAGAGGTGAGTTTTGTGTATTTCTATTGTATTTCCACGTATACTGCCCTTATTGTGTGTGTTATTTTATTACTTTTAACTATTCACCTTTTTCTTTTGATGTTTGTGTGGACAGCAAGAAAAAATTCCATTGCACAGACAAGCGTGTTTTCTTACTGTCCATATTACAATAAACTCTTTGAATCTTGAATGTGTGTGTGTGTGTGTTACAGGAGCAGTACCAGTTCTTGTATGACACTGTGCAGAGCGTCTTTCCTGTCCAGAATGGGGATGTGAAAGCACCACAGGCTCCTGCTGCTGACTGCATGCAGATTGTAAATGAAACCAAAGCAGCAGCAGAGAAGGCTGACGAGCCGGCAGGCAGCACTACCAGCACCGACCAGCAGGGGGCGGCAGATGGCGACAAGAAAGAGGAGGCTGAAGGAGAGTCCACTGGTCCCACAGAGACAATGGAGGACACCCCCAATGGCCCCAATGTCCCTCTGGTGGTGTGAGAGCGATTCACTGTACTTCAGCTCAATTCAGTGCTTTCTTTCTTTTTAATTTTTCCATGAATGTATAAAAACATTGTAAAGCTTTTACACAATGTGGGTTCAATGATGTTACAGGATTTGATCGAAGCTTTTAATGTTTTTTGTTTTGTTTTTTTTTACAAAAAGATATGATTTTAATTAAGTTATACATTTTTTAGTGGATAAATGAGCAAAAATTTCTAAAAAAAATGCTGTCGTCAAACTATGTGGCCTTGGATTTTATGTATATTGAGAGATATCGCAACTGAATTTTTAATATACAGTACAGTTTTTTTTAATATATCCCACTATAACTGCATGTTGAGTTGAATTTTTTTTATGTATTGGTTTTCTAGCTGAACTAAACAGATGCTGTAGATGTCTCCATGTATACGTATATATTTGGTATAGCAGAGTATTTTAGTGGTTAAGCTCCAAATGTATCATGTGACAGACACCGTGACATTTCATTAAAAGAGGCATATAGCCTATAATAAGATAAGAGTCATGTTTGCGGGGGAACTTTTACGTCATTGATTAGCTTTATTTGATTTTTTTGTTTTTCTTTATAAGTCCCAGTTTATCCTCGAAATGTCAGTCAGTCAGTCATCATCTAACCGCTTTATCCTCCACCAGAGGGTCGCGGGGGGTGCCGTGCCAATCTCAGCTACATCAGGCGATAGGCGGGGTACACCCTGGACAGTTCGCCAGTCCATCGCAGGTCCACACACAACTAGAGACAAACAACCATTCACCCTCACACTCACTCCTACAGTCAATTTAGAGTGTCCAATTTACCTAATCCCCACATTGCATGTTTTTGGACTGTGGGAGGAAGCCGGAGAACCCGGAGAGAACCCACGCACACACGGGGAGAACATGCAAACTCCATGCAGAAAGGCCCTTGTTCCAACCGGGGCTCGAACCCGGGTCTTCTCGCTGCAAGGCGAGAGTGCTAACCACTACACCATCGAAATGTTATTATTGTTATTATGGTTATTATTGTTGTTGTTATTATTAATAATATTAACAATGTCATGTGACTCAGAGCGCCATGTTGGCAGGAAAAGTTGGCCCCTGAAAAAGGAAGGTTGTTTTTCCTCCATATATAATCAATGAGAGAAGTTTCAGTTAATTGACTTTCAAACATCAGCTGTTTATTTATAACATCGCTGTCAAAGGCAAAGACACAAGATATAAAATGTAACCGCTTTAAAAACAGCCATAAGCCGTTCCATTTCTCTGAACAGAGCTGCATCACTGACAACCTCCTGCTAAAGTACCCTGTAAAACTCTTAAATATCCATCACAAATCTAAGCACAACATATAAAAAGTATATTCTTTGTATAAAAAAATATCAATATGCAGAATCTCGGCTTCATCCACACCTTGTACAAATCAAACCTGTGACTGTTCTATGTTAAAGGACCAGAAGTTACATGAATGTGATACACATTTGAACATGAATGTAAAGAAGAGATGTAAAGATTTTAGTGGTGGAAAAAAAGTCACAGGGGGTTTCACAGCTTCCTACAGCTGGACGACTGCTTGCTAGATTTACAGCACAGATGTTCACAGTAACACAGAGTTGTAGTCATGAATGTAGATGCACTGAACACATCGTTCAGTGTTATCATGACTTTAAACTCAACAATACTGGGATGTGTCAAAATATGGGTAAAGTCCCTGTTTACTCTGAAAGAAAAAGGACATGGCAGTTCAAGTTTTCAGTTGATTGTCATTTTCACATTAGAGGGCACAGACATTCAAAATGTCTGACAAAACAAGGGTTTATAGTTGATTTAATATGCATATATATAATGTGCAATTTACCACCTCAACCCAAAACATGCGCACACACACACACACACACACACACACACACACACACACACACACAGAAAACCTAACCAAACTGTAACCTCAATCTAACCACAATTCAAATCTTAGCCCTCAACTTAAACACTTCCTCAGATATGAGGCTGATGAAGTAACAAAAATCATACACACACTGATCAAACAAAGTTTGATGAGGTTCTGGTTCTGCTGCAGCTCGAAAGATGCATCATAGCGACCAATTGCCTTACATTGCTTTTCTATATTTAAGGACCAAATATCAGACTGAGCATTATTTTAGAAAAATGTACCTCTGTGTCGTCTGTGATACTTTGGGAGTTGTCCACACAGGTCAGCTTTGACCACTCTTTCTGCTCCACGACTGTTCTGTGCTTTTACTCGTGCGTGTTCCTATTTGCACTTCTTGTTCGCTTAACCTCTGGCATCATTATCATCATCATCATCATCATCACCGCATTCACCTTCAAGGCACAACCAAATCGTCCTTGCTCGGTGTGGGACAAGGTCAAGTGTGCTGACCACCCTGATTGAAGCTCCTTATCCTCTGTCCTTCATCACATTTGAAGCCTCTCTTGTGTTCCACCTCTATTAAGTCTAACTCTCGCTGGACCGTTTCAGGTAAGTCTGCTCTTTTGGCTCGTCACCAGCTTCAGCAGCTCCAAGCATCTCGGTTTCCCGGGACTTACAGAGTGCAAAGCCAGCCGTGATTTAGTGCAACAATCACGGGAGGTTTCAGCTTTAATCTTCAGTCATTTTATGGCCTTGCTGCCTGGCGTCTCCTCTGCGCCACAGTTTGAGGTTTGCCTGGCAGTCGCGGGCCGGGCCTTGGCCGGCTCAGGCGACGCTTTAGCGTTGTTGGAAAGGGCTTTGGCAGTCTCTGGACGTTTTTTGGACTCTTTTGTTGGCAGCGGAGTGGCGGCGGGCTCCCAGAGCAAAAACTCAAGCAGGAGTGTGTTGACAGCCTCGGGACACTCCATCATGACCATGTGACTGCCGTCCTCCAGCAATTTCAAGAAGGCCATTGGCAGGATCTGTCAAAGAGCAAAAAGGCTTACAGTCACTTCATATTTACTGTCAAAGCATGAGGCTTATCCAGAAGCTCTGCACAGTTGCCCACATGTTAGATTTTTTTCTCTTCCAGCAGTGAAATGGAGAGGAAGATATTTATTATTATTAAGTGTTAGGCCCTGAGTAAATAATGTACCAGGTGCAAATGAAGTTCAGACTTAGAGTAGCTTGTTAACTTCAATAGTTTTAATGGGAGGTGTGTTAAAGCTGTAGTGTGTAACTTTTACATTAAAATGTCCGCTACATTCAAACAGCATTGTCAAATGAGTTTAAATGTGTAAGCTTGGCGTGATTCTCTGTGTGTGTGACTGTCAGCGTTATGTTTTATTTTACATGACAACCGATGGGGAGTAAGCACAACAGCGACATCGTTCTAGTAAAACCAGATGGCTGCAAACAGTTGGACTACGGCTGAAAACCCCAGAAGTCCACAGGGAGCTATTGAAGTTCTGCACTGGAGTTTAAGTTGTTCAGAGTTCAGAAGAAGCAAAAAAAAAGAAAGAAAAAAGGAAACAATTCTGCAGACTTTCTGGAGAGGTAAAGTAATTGAGTCGACACAGAAGCCCTAAAGTTTAGGTCTGATTTCATAGTTAAGTTATTAGTTATAATTCATTGTTAAACCCATTAGATACATTTTTAAGCATTATTTTAATGTAACGTGAATGTGTGCATGTGTGAGACAAAATGGAAACACAGGAAGGATGAGATGGTTTCTAAATGTGCAAAACAAATAAAAACATTTTATTTGATCTTATCTCATTCCCTGTTTGGATCCTTTAATGTGGGGGAGGCTCGTTGATAGTGATGAAGTGTAGTTCCTGTACCTCTGCCATGCGCTGATCTTCTTCAATGGGCACAAACTTGTCGTGGATGCCATGAACCAGCAGGATGGGCACTGTGATTTCAGCGTGGTACACCTCGTCCCCCTCGGGCCAGTACTGTCCGCTCATCATAGCGCGCAGCACAAAGGACGACACATTAAAGGCATTGTTCTCTCTCAGCAGCTGCTTCTGCTTGGCACCCTGTTGAGCGAAGCCGGCCCTTTAGAGGAGAGAGCAGAGGAGATTCAGTGAATAACAAAACATCAGACGATGGAGGAAATAGAAGCAGAGTATAATCAGCCTCAGGAACATACAAAGATGTTTATATTCACTGTCATCCAGTATGATCATTTATTTTCATCATTTTATTTAACCTTCGTCCCTGGGCCTCTGCTCGAAAATTGAGCTCTATGTGAATTCTCTAGTTATCAAAATTAACACTTATAGTGTACACTTAGTGTAAGCATCACTGTATCATCAAATCTATCTTGTACAGTGATAAAAAAAAGAACAATAAATTCGAGAAGCTAATGAGTTTTAATTTAAATGCACTGTATGTAATTTCAGCTGCTATGGGTCTTGCTATCAAAAAACAATAACAGAGGTTTCTTGTTTGACGATGTCCTGAAGCAGCGTGGAATCATGGGAACTGTTGTCCAGGGAGAGCTTAGAGTTGTGACGTCATTAAAAAGTAACCAAAAGAGTGGTACGTTGCCTTAAATAGAAATACCTATTTGTATGTAGTGTTGGAAACATGTTTTGTAATGTAAGTGCAGTAATCAACATTAATCTTATAATTTTTAGACATTTGAAAGCAGAAATGTAACATATTCTTTCTTTGAAGTTGTATTTTACTGACCAGTTGTATTTTTGTTTTAGTTTATTACATGTGGAAACCAATGATATTGATATTTTCCTGTTTTCGTGTGTCTTACTTGAGAAAGATCCAGGCCAGCAGCGGGGAAAGACAGTGAAGGGCACAGCTGGGCAGGTTGAAGATGGAGCACAGACTTGGTTCCAAAGCTGTGGGGCCTCCTCCGTTGATCATCACCATTTTGTGGATCTGGTCTGGATACTCGTGGGCCAGAAATGTACAGAAGGACACGCTGTGGGGTAGATCAGAAGGCTGGTTAGAGGACACGTTGGTCACAATGGTGATATTTGTTGATGCTTGTTGTCCTTTTGTGGTGATTTAAAATCTGGTAAATTTGAAATTTTTTGGACAAGGTATATAGCATGTTGTATGCAAGAGAGAAAACCTTTAATTGAATACTTTCAGAACTACTATGAAACCTCTTGTGATCTCATATTTACCCATATGAATGTCCTATGAGAATATTCCTCTTGCGTGCATATCTCTTGAAGAGTAGTCTAATGTCCTCAGCCAGGGCATAGAACGTGTACGCAGCAGCTATCCGCGGTGCTGAGCTGGCTCCGTGACCTGCCAGGTCAAGAGCAATCACCTCGTAGCCAAGCTGTGAAAAGAAGTCCAACTGACTCCCCCAGATGTCCAACGAACCTCCTACTCCATGGATGAAGAACAGAGCCACGTCCGGATGTGTCCCTTTACAGGCCAGTATCTTCCTCTCACAGTCGATCACCACCGTGCGCTTGGGCTTCCGCCTGCGCTTCCTGGGTTGCTGGATCTGGTCAGTCTGTCCATCGGCAGGCGTCCCTCCTTCTCCTTCTGTTTCAGGTGCCCCGCTGTTTGCAGCTGTGACAGAGTCTGACCTAGGCTCATGGGTGCTGACAGCTGGAGGGGAGTTAGTGTGGTCTGCAAGTTCAGCCTCTACAGTAGTGTTAGGTTCTTTCTTTCCATTCTGGCAGGTTTTCAACTTTGCGTCCGCCGTGTCACTCAAGTTCTCAATGTATAATTGTCCATTCCGATATACTGTGATCTTTCTTTTGCAGCTGATACTCCCGCCCTGCGCAGTGGGTTCCTCCACTACTGGCCGGTCAGGAACGATGTGTCGAACCCTCAGGACGCGTCCTGGTTTGACCTCCACAAACTCATAGCCATCAGCAGGTTCGGAGGTTTCTACGGGAACCACAACGTTGGCAGACTTTGAGGTCATGCAGCAGAGAAGACCTTCCATAAAGCTGGTCAGCATGGCTACCAGTCTGGAGGGAGTAGATTTATAGAAATGAATAAAATAGGGATGCAGAAGAGCAAACGCACATTATGTTTCAAAGGGGAGTAAACTCTGTTGAACTTAAAGCTGCCATGTTCAGCTTTAACATTTTACAACACAACTCTCTCTGTGTTTCTTAGTATAGTAATTATTATAATTATTATATATATAATAATTCAAAGCGCCCACGAAACTTACAAAACAAAACTCAACTCTACTTCTCAAATAACTTGGTCCTTCCACAGTTTGACAGGATAGACACTTCTTGTCCCCACCCCCACCTTGTTCTGCTGCTGTATACACAAAAGCTCCCTCAATAAAGTCTGGTAGTTTTACTTTGACAGGATGTATAATACAAATAATGTTAGATTGTTTCTGTTCATGAAGACAAATAAGACAATAACATCATCAACAATGACAAAAAATCTCCAAACGTGACGCACTGCAGCTTTAAGGTCACTGCTTCCCTAAGTGTTGTTATTGGCAATTTAATTATATACACACACTATAGCCTTCTCAGTTATGCCCAAAATGGTCATTTAAATCTTCTCCCTCTTTTTCAGCTTCTCCGTTCATCTGCCTGTCTCTTGTCCTCCTTCATAACATCCATGAACCTCCTCTTTTCCTGAAGGCCCGATTCTGAAAATGGTAATCGAAATCATTTAGATTAAAAATGTGTTCATGTTTGTAGATACCTGGTAATGTGCAAATCTGTTTTTTTGCAGGATGACTGGGGCAACAATCACTGATCTACATGTGTTTGGTAAGTGTCAGGGATGTGACAGTAACGTACCGTATATGACTATCTCTCACTCCTGAATTTGTAGGGTCAGGAGTGAGAACTCCACAAAGAGTCTCGTGAGTTGAGGCTTGTTTGTCAGTGAATAAAAATCTTGTCTCTCTAACGTTGGCTTTGCCGATGGACATGGTGACCTGTTGTTCCGTGTGTATCCTTATTCTATAAGTAGAATAAATAATGGTTCAATCTAAATTATTTGCCACTTGGTTTTTACAAATACGACATTACTGAGTTTATGTATTCAGTCAAATGCACTGTACCCATTAAATACCTTACATTTAAAGCAAACATGTATGTTACTGTTTAAAGCCAATTTAAATAAAAACAATGACCTAAACAACAGCAAAAGAACAAAACAAATGAAATGTACTTGTTGTTGATGCCCCATTCAAAGCCCTCCACAAGTACATTCTGGCATCTAATTACATTTTAAACCCTTGCAACTTTGTGTCGGACTCACGGAGCAGCATCTACCATCAGTGCAGCCTTTGGGATATTAATAGACGGGGACAGTAATAGCCGTGCGAGTTAAAGCTGCCCTGTCATGTGATCCTTCTGCAGCAGCCTACTGTATATCAACATGTGGTCAGTCAGAGGGACACGAAAACCAGCAATAATTTGTGGTGTGATTTAAAGAGAATGGACTGAGGATTATGCATGATTAAAATTTTGTAACCCATATTAAAGAATAGAGGAAGAGAACACGCTCACTCACACATTCATGTGGTCATAGTCATGAAAGTGCTCATTTTATTCGTAGTGTGATGACATAACATGTGCACACCATTAATGTATATGAATTGGCTTCTCTCCATCGTTCTAATGAATGGATGAATCGACGTACACAATGCACATTCAACTCATTCAACAGGCAAACTCTACGGGATCTTAGCTTTTCAGTCGATTACCAGCCATGGCAACAGCAGAGAAGACAAACAAGGTCTCTCTCTGCTGGTGGTATAATCCTAACATACTGTTGCTCCGCTCCCTGCTAAAGGGATTATTCTCTGTGTCTACACAACACAATCTGTCTGTCGCTCACTGAAAACAACCACACTGTTTGGCATCACTTTTACCCTCAGTGTGATTTGTTGCATCTTTTTCAGCACTGCTGCTTTCATCAGCCAAATGCAAATACAGTGTCAGAGAGCATTCCTGCTCAATGTTCTCATGCCTTTTTTTTTGCTTATTCTTGCACATCCTTTATCCAAATAGCAGTGATGTGCAGTGCTGTATGTGCACTACACATGTGCAAGTCATGTAGGCTGAGCAGGCCATTCTGGTATCACTAGGGCATGGCAGAGGCACATCTAATATTGTTCAGACACAATGTGTGAGCTGTTATACTTTTTAATGTCCTGTTTATTGTGTTTCAATTTAAACACGAATCCTACTTATTCAGTGTATGTTACGCTGATGTGATCTCAATCAGTCCAAAATCCTTTATCTACCCTTAAAATATCCATCCATCCATCCTCGCTGCTGAAGTTGGAGAAGAAACATCATCAACGTCATCAACTCAGCTTGATAACAGACTGATTGACTTTGTGATGTCCTTGTGTACGACCTTCTGTCCTGCCACAAATATCATACACCAACACTAGGTCAAGCCTCTTCTTTTTGGTGTCAGTCATGCATCATTTATTAAACAGCAGCAGATCAGTGTTTGTGAGATTCATTGATGATTTGATAATGTCCAACCACTGTCACAACTGAGAGACATGTTGATATTTCATTTTACCAATGATCTAATGAGGTAAAATATATTTAACACATGTCAGACACAATCACAGTGGGTATTGATGCTCAGAAAAGACCACAGAGCGTTTTAAGACCCTCGCTTACTGCATTTGCTGCCATCACTTCTGTCATGTCAGTCAGTCTAGCTGTCACTTTGAATGGTCTACAACAAAACTAATGAAGCACACTGCAGCTATGGATGAAAATGAAATATTTGTTTAAGCATTCACTCACAGATTTAGCTGCAAAAAAGTTGCATTAGAGCCTTTGTGCTGAGTAGAATTCATTTAAAATTAAACGTGTTTTGTGTATTTTGAGTAAAGTATAATGGATTAAATATAATGGACATTTTTGACATTATGTAAATTGAGCAAAGGGGAATCAATAGGTAGGGTTGAAGACAAAGGAACCACCTGCTGTCTCTATTTTCTTGCCTCTTCCTTTCACTCATTACAGTAAAAGCAGAAATAAAAAAGAGAACCTACCTCTGCGTAATATATGTGGTTTTCTTCTGAGGCACCACTGAGGAAGAGCTATAATCTGTCAGTCAATCCACTTATCTAATTTATCTGGATTCTGTTGTCCTTTCGGTCGCCTCCCCATGGCAGCCACTGTCAGGCTGACTGCATGCATATCTTTTTACAGATGGTTTAAAAAGTAGTTCCATGTACTGGTTTTCACACACTCGTCTGATGATAACATTGCAGAACTGAACCACTGTCTCCTCCTGGTTGATCCATGTGTGGGTGTGAAGAGCTGCCGCTGCCCCCTGCTGCTCCTCCTGCTCCTGCTCCTCCTGCTGCTGCTGCTGCTCCTGCTGTGACGACAGACAGTCATGGGGAGGTACAGTGCAAATCTGTTCAGGTGTTGACTAAACCTTTTCAAATATTATGTAAAAAATTCATACATATTAAATGTGTATCCATGAACGTCATTTCAGGGACCCCTGACCCCCCTTAATAAGTTACATTGACAATTTATTTTCTAATTCATCAACCATACACACATACAGTGTATATGTTTGTTAAAGTCAAACATATTTCTACAAATTAAATAAACTTTAAGGAATATAAGGCAATTAAATCGGCATTAACATGAAAACACAGAACACAACCTTCTGCCTGGTGTATAAAGTTGAAATTTAAAATGTCTACACTAGAAGTGTACAGAATAAAATGTATCATTCAAAGTGTATTGGTATAGCATTTAAAATGTAAAACCAGGAGCTTCACATAAAGCAGCCTAAAGCTGTATAAGAATAGAAATCATGCAAAAACGAGACATGAGAAAAGACCAGGTTGCAAACAGGAGACACTAGAGGTAGAGAGTTGTACTGTATAAGCAGAAATTAAAGCTGCAAGCAGCAGGTGGCGCTATGCCCTTGACTCAGTTTTAATGTGCTGATGATTTGTGGCCTGGGCCTCCTATCTCATGTGTGGAGTTTTTAACAGATCGGTCAATATACAGCAAAGTTACAGGCCACTTCCTGTTTTTTGGCAAAATGGTGGCTAAATTAATCAAAATTAAAAAAAACTTCTCTTGTGTCACGTACCTGTTTTTGAGCCACTGGGTCAATGTATGGCAAAGATACAGGACACTTGTTGTTTCATGGCGAAAGGTGAAAAAAATGTGTTCCCATAGCTACGCCCATTTTAAATCTGCAAGACCATTTGATAGCTTCTCATCTTGTATCTAGTACAAATTGACATGTGTTTTTTTTTTGTTATGTTGGTATGATTATTGTACTCAGATGATTCCGTTTTTTGTTCATTTACAAAATGTGCAAATCACCAAAATGTATGTCAAATTCATAATGGACGACTTCCTGTTGAGTTCAGGCCATAGACCCGATATACTTTTTTGTGTGTCTTGGATGGTGACACGTTTCCACCAAGTTAGGTGAATTTTGGTGCAACTAGTATTGGCTTTGTTGTGTGAGCCATTTCTACGTATTTCCCTTATTTTAATAAAAAAATGTTTAAAAGTGAAAGTCAAAACCAGACTTATAGTGAGTCTGTTTTGAAAATATCAGTAAAGCTCCTGTGTATCAGTTATTCTCCGAGTTCATCAGGTGTGGAGCAGATCAACGTCATTTGTCCGTCGCCTGTGTTCGCCTTATTGATTGGAAACCTACCACGTGGACGCATGCTTCGGCCAATGGGCGTTCTCGGGGCGGGGCCATGAAGCATCGCTACCATCACGCTAGACGAAGGAGTCCTGTCTAACTTGCTCTGCTAACTCATGCCGTGACAATTTTACGTTTCCTTTTGTAGTCGTGTCCCCAGTTTCCATAGACACTTGGATTTATGATGGAAACAACTAATTGTTCGTGAAGGCTGCTGTTGTTTTACGCCAAGCAGACTCGTTAAGGACATTGATTTGCTTTAAACTAGCCGGGAAGAGCTAGCGCGGCTAATCATTACATACTCACACACTGCCTGCCACCACATCCAGCAAAACGGACAACACGAGTCCACAAGTCGGCGTTTGGACGTTCCTGGAACTGCAATGGAGAAGGTGCGTGTCCTCACATTTGAAACGTATTCTTCACATTCTACATTGCACTGATAAGAGCGAGGCTGCTAAGTGACTGCTAGCTGTTAGCCACACCTGCTCCCCCTGTTAAGACACACAAACCAAGGCCAAGCCGGCATCGTCTTGTGCTGACTTGATCATTTAAAACCGCTGGTCGTACAGTGTGTGATATTGTCACCAGTATAGTTACCAAAGTTTAATGGGGATGTAATGAGGGAGAGGAACAGACCCTAATTATAGCGAGCAGGGGCTGCTAAAGAAGAGGGAACGCCCAGCATGTTATCATGCTGTCACAGTCAGTAACAGTGAAACCTCCGCCTGTCAAACACCTGCTCACAACACACGTCACAGGTGACAAGGATTTCGTAAAGGTAGACACGATTGTCCATCCTCACGATATTTTTGCGATAATGGCTGCACAGTATCGGCTACCCAGAAGATATGTGGTATGTGTAATAAACAAACAAATATTTACCAAAAGCCAGAGAAATTGAATGGGATTGCCTTCATACTACCTGCCTTTAAACAATTTGTTAAATTGCCCTCAGGGGGCGCTGTAGAGTCACTACAGCAACCAAGACTATACAAGAAGTCTGTCTTATTAAATGCAGTTTCCATTTTAAATTCCTAAGTCCTTGGTCTTTATTATCTGTATAGACTATGTTTTTATTGTGACTGTTGTTACATTATCATTCATTTGGTGTGTTTGTTTAGACCAACCTTTTAAGTCAGTGCCATATTTTCACATCTATGGATAATAATGCATGTATTATAAAGCTATGAACACACGTTAGAGGTCAATAACTTGGTTTGATAAAAAGTAGACTCATTGTAGAGGACAGGCAGACCAATGTTGATGAAAGAAGATACATCTTACAAACTTCACCCTTTTCCAACAGGCGGATTTCTTGAAAGGACTTCCTGTCTACAACAAGAGCAACTTCAGCAGGTTTCATGCAGACTCTGTTTGTAAAGCATCTGTAAGTAGCGTATATCATCTTTAACTCTACAACTGTCTTTTTTGCAAATATCAAGATTGGAAATGCTTTGATTATTACCTTATGAGCAAATACTCAGTAATGATACATAAACTCTCTGTCCCATGTAATAGAATCGGAGGCCGTCTGTGTATCTTCCAACACGCGAATACCCCTCTGAACAAAGTAAGTGCCACTCTCACTATAGATGGTAATAGTCATGAACACAGTCATGAACAGAGGTCTTTTCTGTGGTGAATCACTAGCTGTGTTTACATGGACACAAGTAAAAGTCTGATTGTAATAAAAATATGTCATGTAAACATGCCACTCCGAATACTCTGATCTGATGCAGCCTATTCTGAAATAAATTTTATTCAGAGCGAGGCGGCTGGATGTCCAAGGGCCGGATTTGACTTCAGCCATTTTTCATATACATATTACATATTTCCAGGTGTATATATACAGGTATAGGACACCAAAAGTTATAGGCAAACCTAATTCAAAGATTTTCTGTCCCAGTCCGTCCCTGGCCATAAATAATGCATTATAAAATTGAAACAAAGCTGTGGGCCGTATAAAGTCTGATCACGGCCCGTTGGCCGGACTTAGTGCTATCACATGTTTGATCCACATAAATGTGAATGGATACATTCAATGTTCACATTGACCAGGTATACACATGTGTTGAATTGTTTTAGTAAAGTTTTAGGCATTATTTGTTACAAAGATTCTGACTCTTTGTCCTGCAGTTATTGTAACAGAGAAAACCAACATCCTCTTGCGTTACCTCCATCAGCAGTGGGACAAAAAGGTGAGTTTGTGCTACTCTTTAGAGTATACCTAATTTAACTGGTTTCATTTATTGACAAAAAAACCCTCATAACACAATGATCATCAACCTTTGGTCTTGATTATTATTGAATGTAATCTGTGTTACATTTTCTGATTCCTGTATTATCCTTTGTGTCAAACAGAATGCTGCAAAGAAAAGGGAACAGGAACAAGGAGAGGGCGACAGCCCGGCTCCCCCGAGGAAGATCGCCCGGACAGATAGCCAAGAAATGAATGAGGACTCATAAGTGTATATATGTGTGTTTGAGTGTGTGTGTGTGTGTGTGTGTGCGTGTCTGTGTTTGTGTGTTTGTGTACACACAAGGCATAGCCAATAGAGCTCCAGTAGCTGATGTTACGCAATCCTTTCACCCAACACTCAACGCCACTTTGGCAGGAAGCTGCACTGTTTAAATCCATAGATGTGTACAGTGCTGTTCAAGAGGCCATCATTAGACTTGTTGTTGTAGCAGTGCTATATTGACCATACACTATCATTATATCTCAATGACTTACGTTATAGAAACATATCTAGGAAATATGGGAAACATGAAAAAAACTAAATTCTACAGGTTTAAGTGTCAAGAATTTAGTGTGAACTAAAAACAATCCCACGACCCTGGCTCTCCTCAAACCGGCGTGGAACTCTACATAATGATAATTGATGAAACCTGTGTTTGTTCTACTAGTTCATGTCGGCAAACATCTGATTTGAAAAAGAGCATTACATACACATGTTGTATGAGTTCAAGTGACACAATGTTGGACTACAACCTTCAGAAAATATTATTATAATGGTACATCAACTTCCAACTGGGTGAATAGCACCCTCATCAAATCCCCTGGACAGGTCCGCATCACCTCTATTGGCTACATATCGCTCTGTGGATTTAAAGAGCGGAGTGAACTCTGACGGCTTGAAACTGGCACTTGTGTCGTCCATGTTTGCCGGAGGTTTTCTTGTCAAGAATGGTGGTGTAAACAAACTTGAGTCACGTGACATTCGGAGCTCTATATAAACAAACAAAAGAAGGAATATCTCTTTTGAATGCAGACATCTGTTCTTTCTCTACTGTGGCAGGATTCCTCTCCTGGCACGGAATTTAAGAATAACTCATGATTTTGGAAGGAACAAGTAACCATTCAAGGTCTAATGTGTAGCAATTAGTAGCATCTGATGGTGAGACTGCAGATTGTAACAATGCCCAAATGGGTTTAGGGAACTACAGTGGCCTTCTCATACCAGAAAGTATGTAATTTAACCTTCTGCTTTAAAATCCATTCAACCGGCTGTAGAAACAAAGTGGTCTGTGTAAATCAAGGCCCTTACCTTAAAGTAAGGATCTCTCTTTTTTTTATTATTACTACCTTTGCATAGTATATTCTGCCTCCTAAATGTTACACATTGGACCTTTTTAAAGGTGTAAAGATAAAGCAGTTGAAAAGATGTCGCACTCAGGCCGCGTTCACACTGGATACAAGCGTCACCGAACGTCCTTGCTTTTCATTAGGCACATATTAACCGACGAGAGCGTCCACACTGCCTGTGTGTGACGTGCACTTCAGGGTTTAAGCCGTCATGCTCGGCACACGTGTTCAGTGTGGACCTGGCGCCATTGAAAGTAAGGGAACGTTATACATATGTTTATTTAATTAATGTAGGCTATTCCCTGTGTGAGTTAGTGTACAAATGTGTATAAGTTTGTGTGCATGCATCTGTTGTACAGTATGTGTGAGAAGAATGGAAAAAGTCAGTAGATGTAAAATCAGAGATGGACTCAACAGAGGAAGTTACCATTAAAATCTGTCTCATAACTGTTACATGACTTGTGTAGCCTCCTGGAGAGTCTGTCCTGATTTGTGCAAAGATAATGTTTTGTTACTGTTTTAATTTTATTATAAGTTTAATTTTTAAATTTTTTTTTTTTTTTGAATATTGGCAACGAGCTTCCTGCCAGCCACAGTGCCCAAGTTTCACTGCCCACTCTGCAGCCACATGGGGGCATTGCAACATTTCTCCACACTGTTTGAATGAGCAGAACCAAGGATGCACTGTGAAGAACAGCACAAAGTAGAACCAACTCTTCCCCCCTTGATGTGTGTCTATGGTGAATATGCATATCTTCGTTCTATTCTGGGACTTGTGCTGCTAGAATAAATGTTGTTAGGGTGTCTCGGAGAAATATTTCTTACACGCATATTTTTAGCACCATCTTCTGCCCAGTCAAAGCTAGTAAGAACAGGTTTAGTCTTTCTGTGATCGAGGGATGTGAAAGACAAAAGAAGGAAAACGTTGCAGACAAATGTGAAATGTGAATGTTTGTTGGGAGATTTCAGTTGTGCCACCTGAACGAAACAGATGGTGAAGAAAAGTGAAAAATGATTAGTTTGTCTGTAAATAATTACAAATAACACATGGAAAATATCATTGTCTCTGCCTTTTTGTAAAATAAGACACATTTGTGGAGACGGAAGAAAATCGAATTCATGAAAGTTAATAAGATGAGAAGCCCCAGTGCCCTGTCAGTATTTTCTTGCATGTTGATGTTTTCACGACTGGGTCTTGTGTTCCTGGACCAGTAATAGAACGTGCGGGGAGTTGGGCTTGATGTGTTGTCTCCTGTTATGAATATGGAAGGTATCGTTCTAGAAGCCTCACAACCTGTTGTCATGCTTCAGAACTTTGCTCCCCGGTGTCAGGGCCGGGGTCGTTGTGACGGTTTGCACGGTTTGTTGTCTGAAAACTGGTTTAGATGAACAGCTGCCATCCTGCCTTGTTCCACAGATTCAGTTAGAGAACTTAAAGCTTTTTTTTAATGTTCTGAGCACTGCCCTCGTATCAGTTGACACTCAGTGTGGGTTGATATGTGTGTGGTCAGTCATCTGCCTGCCTACATGGAATCAACAAAAAATCATAAGCTTCTGCATTTGAGACTAAGCCTCGCTCCATCTCATGTGTGTTTGACAAAACGTGTTCTTTTTAGCTTTGCTGAAATAAAACTGGATTGAAACTGGATTTTTGTGTCCATGTGTTACTTCGTCCTTGATTTTCTTCGAGGTTTAGCAAATTCTAGTCGTGTGGGTGAACAATTTGTAAGTGGCAAAAATGATGTAATTGGCGGATTAGTGGTTAACTTTGTTGCCTCACAGTAAGGTCAGCAGTTAGACCAAGGAGTTGGTGTGTGTGAGTTCTTGAGTCTAAAAGACATGCTGAGGTGTATGTATGGAGTGCTGGTTTCTCAGGAGCTAGTTAGTCAAAACACACAAAATGCTTTTGAAATAGTTTTATTAACTATTTTTCGGGTCTTACAAAAATATGACAAAATAAATTAAAAGAAATAAATAGTCACATTTCCCAGTATTTTCCTTGAAAAGATTTGTTTTGTACAGTGGTACATTGGAAGAGCATATGATGTTCAGTAAATGAGGCTTCCTTGACAATGAGAAGTCTTAAAATGTTGAGGTTAGGGGTGAGGTTCTAATGTACTGTACCTCACTCGTTCACATCCACGCTTAACATCCAAGACAGAACATTTACTGAAGTCCCTTCCCACCGATCTGACTGAGACTTGTGATGCGTGGATACACTTCAGTCTGAAGGAGGAAAGCCTGTGTTTGGCCTGTGAAAACCATGAAGGTGCTGTCGCTGTCATCTGATAAAATGTTTTCAATAAAACACCAAACTGTTCCACATCTGTTTATCTGTTACATCACCGCAATCAATGCTTCATTATAACAAAACGCAAAATGTATGACTGTTGCCAAGGGTTGAGCGATGAAAAAGGTGTTAAACGGGTTTAAGTTTTTCCTGATTAAAGCTATGATCTGAACTTTATTGTAACATTTACCGTCTCACTCCAGTAACCTCCACTGGCTTGTCCTCCACAAAGCCTTACTAATGATGATGAATGGACTGTATTGCGTCGCGACGTCATTCGTCCCTGCTGCTGCAGGAATAAAGGTTGGGATGGATGAAACTATGCTGAGCTACGGTATGCTCTTCTGTGAATTCTCCTTTTAGTGGCGACCAGGGCAAAGAATGCACAAAGACACCGACGATATAACATTTCTTTCAGCCTTGCTCTTCTAAGTATACATGAAGAACACTACCTTCCAAATGTAAAAGAAAAGAAGAGAACACACTGTCCAACGCTTGTAAAACGATACCGAGACCACACAGATATCCTATTTCCTTATTGCATTTAATGTCAGTTTGATTTTTTTTTGTCTTTTCTGCAGAAGCACACATTTAGTTTCTCTTGAGCTACAGAATATAAACAAAATCTGTCTGAAGCTATAGGTGGATGAGAATATTTAGGTGAATCCCATACGGTTAATATACAAGAGGGTGAGACTGAGAGAGGATGTCACTGACGGAGAAATCTGAGGGGACACGAGCAACAAAGATGCATAGAGTCTGGCCGGGTATAATTTAGTTGGATTCAGAGCTGCTGACTCAGTCTCAACAGCTACTCAGATATTGCCAAAACCCTTGCCAGAGGTGATGGTCTCAAAATGCATAGTTCATGTTACTGTCATAACCGACTTCCCTTGCTGTGAACCCTGTCTTTTACTCCATAAACCATTTCCTTTCACAGTGTTCTACTACTGCAGCCTCTCGCTTCAACTGCACCCGCTGCACACTGATTAAACGGCTGAATAATAATAAGAAGTAGTGGTGAAGTGAAACAAATGTTGAAATAAACTATGAATTCACCATGCACATAAACTGTAGCACCACCTTCTGGAGACCCCAAAGAAATGAAATCAGTGGTCACTGAGGATGAGCCTGCACACACCTTTCATGAACAGTGTTTTAGTACATGATTGACAGAATACAGAACACCTCGGGGAGGGGGGAAAGCAGTATAATCCAAAAAGTAACACTTTGGTTAAAACAAAAAAAAAGCAAACCTCCACCACCTTGCAAATGAAGTGTGAATATAAAAAAGATAAAGCTCAACATAAAATAAGAGCAACTTTAGTTAGAAAAAAGAAAGTCCCACAGTTGCTGAGAGTGGAGACAGACATGAGGACAGCACGTCCTGTGTGAAAAGCAGGAAAAAAATGCAAACAATCCAGCTTTTGCATAATGTTAGGAGGCAGGCTGGTGTTGACTTTCTCTCTTTCTCTCTCTCCCCCTCTCTCTCCCTCTCCTGTAGAGAGAGACATGTTTCTAAGCAGGGCGGCAGGATTTAGTGCAAATGGTACTTCATCAACTCTACACTCGTTTGTCAAGTCTGGATAAAGAGGGTGGAGCGGAGCTGATGAGCAGCACACTACGGGGCGTCTGCTCCACTTTTTCAAAATGATATTTTTCTACTCCTGCGTTTGTTTATTCTGTTCCTTCGACTTGATTGCTCGGGGAAAACACTGGTATGTCATGACTCCTTAATTTCTTTTTTTTTTGCAAACAAATCCGATTCTGCCACAGGGTGCAAGGAATTGTAGAAAGCTCAGACATCACCTGCACTTTGAAAATAAAGCTGGTGATATATCGAGGGGTTTGTGTGATGATTGATAACAATAATTAAAACACTGATTGATATTGCTTTTTCATTTGTTTTTTTGTCGCTTCGATACAAAAGTGAGGGGGACCAAGAATTCCTCACGGTTAAAAATGAGACAGATATCTAACGATCACTTGTGTGTTGACAGCTAAAGAACAATCCCAGTCATTACTTGATGTACAATTGATCCTTTCACACGAACTCTATTGATTTTTAAATCTTTTTTTTCCCTCCACAACGAGTTGATATGTCCTAGTAGGAGGCCGAGGGCCGAGACGCTTACAATTTCCGACCAGAAGAAATCGAGAAAGACAGCTCTCTGCTTTAAAGGCTTGAAAATATTAGAAACGCAGCTCATGCATTTCTTTACATATTGCAGACAGGGAAGGGTTTGTATGTTTGTGTAAGGGAGTGTATGTGTGTTTTTATTCGGTCATAATAGTAAGACTGATGTCTTTCTCATAAAGCCTGTTTTTCTTTTTCTTTTTTTTAGTCTATCAGCAGAACGACAACAGTCACCTCTCAGTGTCATCACTTCCTCTCTCTGCTCCACATACTTCTACACATGGCCTACAACAATACAAAGGGTAGGTCAGGCTTTTTTTTCTTTCCTCACAGTAAACAAATTAATTCTTCAGCTGAGATGTAACGAGAGACAGGTTTGTCTTCCGTGCAGCTACTAAACCTTAGAGCCACTTGTGTCCAAGTCTGTTGAATGTCCGTTCTCGGATTCTTCCTCTCCAGGTGAGGGGATCTCGTCCGGTACGCCGTTCAAGTCAGACCTGGACGTCTGTCTCTCTGATGTGTACGATGAGGATCCTTCCCCGGATCTGGGCAGCGCCGCCCCGTTCACACATGTCCCTCCCTCAGATTTCCCAAAGTTAAACAGTTTTCCAGGGTTGAAGGCTTTGCTGGGTGACTGAGAACGCTCCTGAGAGCTGCTACCTGATGATGAAGATGACGATGATGCTGTCGCAGTGGAGTTGGTGGCAGTGGCCGCGGCACCTTCCTTCTTGTTCTCAGGTGACTTGAGGAACTTGAAGCTCAGGAACCCAGGAAGCTTCGGTTCACTGCTGGTGGGAGACTGTGGCGAGCGCGCTCCACTGGAGGAGAACTTATTCTGCAGTGGGATGATCTGTTTCAACTTCATGACATTATTGTTGGCCAGCAGAGAGCTGGGCCTCTTGGGTTTGTCTGAGCCCCCACTTCCTCCTCCTCCTCCTCCACCTCCTCCACCACCGCCCGAGCGTGATTTGCTGCCGTGACTTTTGTCGTGGTGGTGATCCCCAGAGGATTCACCCTTGCTGTCGTCCCTCTCCCTTTCCCTGCGGGCCACGTGCTCTGCCTGCCTTTGCCTCTCCTCCTCCTCCCTCTTCCTCCTCTGCAGCTGCTGGTAATGCTGCTGCGCCTGCCGCTCATGCTTCTGCAGAGAGAGAGAGACACACATGCGCCACCATGTATTCAGCAGTCATCCAGCTAACCATTACAATAGCGCAGTGTTTACACCGTCACGTCCTCTCTATGTCCCTACATGTTTCATTTCTCAAAGGCACTGTTGCTAAAACATCACTAGGAGAGCAAACCAAGTCATTCATCTCTGTAATGAAAGCTGCAGTGTTGCAGTACACAATGATTTCAGGACAGCTGCTGCGACAGATTCTTTTCTTTCTTTTTTTTTTAAATATATTACAGGACTCTGCAAATAATGAGGTGGTGTTTTTTTAGTCCTTATTCAAACTGCCCAAAAGTTCAACTTCATCTGTAGCAAATGCAAGATTTTAGATGGATATAAAATGTACCTTGAAGGCCTCCCTTCGCTGATATTCCAGTTTAGCCATCTCCTCTTGGACCCATGCAGGAATGTCAGGTATGGCCACGTGGATGATGTACTTCAGGAGGATAGCAAAGTGCTGTAGACAGAGAGCAATTATAGAAATGAAGAAAAGAAAATCAATCCCAGTCAGAAATCTGAGCACAGTGCTTTCGTGTACGCTTTAGTGTTTGTTTTGTCATGCCCCGTCTTGTCTTGCCTCCAGCATGCAGTCAGCTCACCTGCGGCGGGGGCACACCTGCTTCCAATCCACTCATCAGCTCAGCCTTTATATTCCCTGTTCCTGCAGTCACTCATCGTCTGATTGTAACGTTAACTCTCTCTCGCCTAGGAACAGTGTTAGCTGTAGTGTCCACTTAATGCTTGTTGTTTTGTGTTTTTCACTAACTCCTGTGCTCTCCTGTGTCCAGAGCTCTCTCCCCTGTGCGTGATGTCACTGACGTTTGGAACTGATCGCCGCCTCCTCTACCGTCACCTCACGTATGTTACCTCTTTTTAATAAAACATCTCCTCGTCTGCCTGTCACACGTAGCATGTTTGTTCTTCTTCATAATGTTGGGCTGTGAAAGTCTCTTTGTGATGTTAATATGTCTAAATAAGGACAATGATGCTAATCTGGAAGGATTTAGATTATGTTGTTTGGTCTTTTGTTGATTGTTTACACTTTTTTCCTGTTCAAAACAAATCATTATCATATGTACACAGCAGTGTTAGAAACCCATTTCACACAGTGTTATTCATCAGATTTAACAGCAATGGTGTTTGTTGTTTGGTCTGATAAGAGCGCACGCATACTGTATTTACTGTATACTTTGAACACAGTATGTGACTAACAATCATAATCAGTTTGATTATTTTCTTGATTAGTTTGGTCAATGAAATGTCAAAATGTTTAAAAATGTTAATTTGTGTTTCCCAAACTTTTCTTGAAATGATGTTTTGAAAAGTATTGTTTTGTCCACAGAACTATTCAGTTTTTGTTAAGTATTTGTTTATTGAGCAAAAAAGAAGAAAGAAATATTTATATTTAAGAAGCTGAGACTGTATCACCAACTATTATAGAAATAGGGATTAAGTAATTGATTAATCATTGCAGCGTGACTGCCAGCACAGAACTGTGGTACCTCGAGGATGACGATAGAGATGATGGCCATCTCTGGGCTGAGCCAAGGGAAGAGACGCTGTAGTTGACCACACTGACCAATCAGGTAACAGTTTACTATGATGGCGATCAGGCCCATGGCTTCCATTGCAGTCTGCACAAGAAAATAGAGTTGGTTTCAGACGCACAGATGGATTGTTCAGATGAAGCTTAGTTTAATTCTTATCCCTGTTTTAAGAAAGTAATTCTATTGCTATAGCCTTTAGATAAGATGTACTGTATATGATCATTAAACCTTTTACTTTCAAATTCACTACTCAGACAGTATCAATGGAGTTTTCACTATGTGCTTGGGTGATGATGAACTTAATCAAAATGATCCATGAGCTCATGGTATCTTTATTTACAGGAGTCCTCATCTGCCACTGACCTGCCACTGGCCGATGCTCTCCACTCGGACTCCAAAGGGCCTCTGCAGACCAGTGCAGAGCTTAAAGGCATCGCTGCGGATCTCAATGATGTTGTTGATGAGAGCACACATGGCAGCCAGAGGGAAGGCTGATGAGAAGAGAACCACGTACCCAAACTGGACAAACATCTCTTGGTAGTCCTGGAAGGTGTCCTGAGGGGGACAAACCGGATCATTAGACTACACAAGTACACAGTCTGAAGGCGACTACTTTGCAGGTAGGTGAGAACATTTCGGTTTCTCTAGACCAACTCAATCGACAATGGTTAAAAAAAAATAAATAAATAAATAACAGAAAGCAAATGTGTTAGTTTTACACTCTGACCCTGAGGCATGAGGAGATGGACAGTCGTGGTACCCAGCTGATTACAACTAATATACACAACTTTTATTGTTCTTTCCTAAACAATTTAACTAGTGTGGGTGCTGGACGCGAGGGGAATCACTCAGCTTCCACCAGATCCAACCAGCCACTTCCTTTTGACTCCATCTTGTCCTGTTAATATTTAGTTAGGAAGGTCATTTGTTGTATTTTGATTCTGAGTTGTGAGTTTTAATCACTGAAAATCAAAACGCACTTAATCGCGTCAGTGGTTCTGTGGTTATCTTTGAGTCTTGAGGAAGCAGAGTATTTTTATGTTATGCCTTAGCCTCCTGTAGACAGACATGACTGAGCTAATTGTGAGAAATTTAGAAAACACAGTTTCCCTGTGCCAACTAGGTCAATCAGCTTTAAAAAGGAAACCCTCCCAAAACCTGTTGACCTGAATCTGACTGTAATAAAACACAGAAGCTCTCTTTAAATCCATGTAGCTGTTGACGTCACAGACATACAGACGAGTTCATGTACAAGCGTTTCCAGTTGTGCAAGGTTGCAGCTTGTTTGTCCTTTTGAAACTTGTGAGGAGTTTATAATTTAATTATACACTCACGGTATATCTCTGCATGCAGCTCTCCATCTCAGCCTGAGTGAGCGTAGTGCTCTCTCTCTCCTCCGGTGGGTCCATCCACGATTCCCTTTTCGTCTTTGTCTCGGGCCTCTCGGCGCTCCTGCCTCTCCGTCTGTGTCGCAGTGACGCGCTGCTTTCAGACAGAGACGGCAGCGGAGCAGCAGCGCCGGCAGCCGCAGCAGCAGCAGCTGCAGCAGCCACGGCTGCCTCAGCCACGACCGCGCCTCCCATACCTGACTCCTTCACATCATGGATGCCATTGTCATCGTCGTCGTCGCACATTTCAAACACACAAGCGGGGTCCATTCCTTTCTCCACCATAGTGGGGCTCCCCTCCTCCAGGAAACTGTCCATGAGGGGTCCACCGCAGACTGGCCTTCTGTCCACCTGTAAAATTATAATTAAAAAAACAAACAAACAGTATTATGAACACTCTTAATCTACAATTGCTGCTGCTGTGTTTATAAAACACCTCTCTTTGTGAGGTGAAAGCAGTTCACCCATCACCTTCTCTATGAAACTGACTTTCCTCAGCTTCAAACCACAGTCGATCAGACCGTCTTCCTCCGTCTCTCCTTCACTGAACCTCCCACTGTCAGCCTCGTCCCTCTCGCCTCCATCTTCTTCGTCAGGAACTCCACATCCTCCGTTTAAACATTTCTTTTCCCTGCGAGTGGAAGAGACACCCAACAAAAAACACATTTGTTATATGTTCTCAGTGATTGTCTATTTACTCAGGTTCAACCCAGTGTAAATCATATGCTGGAGTGTTTATGAAAATACAATACAAACAAGCAAATTATTAATTTGACCAATTTCTGACACCAAAATGTTGAATATTTTCCAGATTCTTTGCTCCAGAAATAACAAGGAAATCACTGAAGCTTAATAATTTTGGTTTGTGGACAAGACAAGACATTTGAGAACATCATTGTTTTGAGGATTTATCAATTATGAAAAGAATTGTTAGGTGCAGCTCTTGTTTCTGCAAGTAAATGCGTCTATTTCTACAAGAACGATGAACTGACTATACCGCTATAAATAATGTTGCTGCTTTTAGTCAATTTTTTCACTTGTAATTAATTGGTTTGGGTGTATATTTATTGAATTTCACCTTCTTTCGGCATGCGTCACCCCAGGCCGGGTGCCTCTCAGTCCAGGTCCTGGCATGGCCTGCTCAGTGGGGGAGATCTGGGCTTTTCCAGCAGCCAGCCGGCCATATTTTAGCAGCACTGAGAGCAGCAGGTCCCACACAGCTCGCAGTGTAAGCTCGCCCAGCTTGTGACGCTCATACAGATAAGGCTGCAGCACCTCCTTCACGTTTTGAAGGAACTGGCGTATGATGAGCAGAGTGGCCAGCATCTGACAAGTACAGGGAGAGAGAGAAGAAAATGCAAACTGCTTGGGAAACAAGAGGCTTGAGAAGAGTGAATAGAGAGAAAGAGATCCAGTGAGAGAGAAGAGAAACCCCTCTTTAATGCAACTAATGAATCAATACACATGTGTATATATGCAGACTTTATCCACAAGCAAATCACATAAGACAGAAGACTGCTGTTGAATAGTTCTCAGGCATTATAACTCATGATTTCACTGGGATGTGCAAAGAAGTGCAATATATTTGAAAGAACCAACAGGGAGCAGTGCAGCAGCAGTTTTATGCTCCATCTAATTCACTGTGGGACTGTCCTTTAACGCCACTGCAACCACATTTCTCTGGCATACAACGAGAAGCCAACACTGAGGCAATAATATACTCATGCAAATGCAAGTCATACACTTTAGGAAGTTCCGAGATGTTTAACATAAAGTGCAATTCTGGTTTATTATAACTTGGGGCTACTTTCATAGTTTGAAGCTACGTGACTGAAGCTACGTGATGAAAAGTAAGCAGCGGGATTAGCCGAGAACACAGCATCACAACCACGGAGAGATGGGAGCAGCCACACCTCAAGCCTCTCAGCAAAAATCTTACTTACTGTGGCAAAATATTAATGATAGCACAAAGAAATATGTCTTTGTTAAGCCTTGACATATACTATGCTTTTTAGTGTCCAGTCTGCCTTTTATCTTGAGGTAAAAAAAAAAATAGAACACACTTAAAGTGATCACATATTCAGCAATGACTCTGACTGAACCACTGTGTGATTATCTTATTATTCTGGTCCAACAAAGCTTTGTTATTGTGTTTCTGAGCAGTTACTGTGATACTAGCATTCATATACAGTACTGAAAATAAACCTCATGTCATTATATACCAGAATTATCCTTTAATACTCAAAGTCAAGCAGTGAGGATGCTAACTGTCTTTGAATCTAAGATACGTAGATGATCTCCAAGTCAAACAATGCCATTACACACGATGCAAACACAAAAGCGCAATGATTCGCACTCAAGGACATGGACAGAATGTTATTTTCACTCAAAGTTGGGACAGAAATGGAGACGTTGTACTTTCACTATCTAAATCCCATTGGTTATTATCACACATGTTCGTTGTGTTTTGAAACCTTTTTGGTTTTCCATTCATTTCACTGTGGTACAAGGAGTGACTGAATCCGATGAATGGCCGTCAGGCGTGAGGAAAAAAACAATGTGCTTTTGACGAGCTCAGTGAAGTGGCACTCTGTGGGAGACTGAGGGAGATAAGTAGTGTATGTGTGAAAGTATAAGTGGTGAGAGAACGGAGCTGTGAACTGTGCGAAATCAAAATCAAACAGATTAGGTTCAGGTGAGGCGGCGTTAACCCTTAGAACACAGAGCCTTGAGGCTGCTTTTTTTTCCCCATTACTATGTTAAATACAGAGGCTATAAGAATGTGCTATATAGAGTGTTTTATATCCTTTTTCTTTACAACCATTAGGTTTAACCATTGCAATCTGATGAAAAAGATTTTTTTTCCATTTTGCCATCTATATAACCTGAGCAAAAAGTACTAAAAATCTTTAAAATGGGATTGAATTTGTGACGTTGGCTCATTTTTATGAACAAAAGTTAAAGGAAGACTTTTGCACAATAATCATTAATCCTGATATAAAATGAATCATAACTTTGACTCAACAACACATTGAGAAGGTGAAAAAACTTAGTCTGAAGATATGATCTATAAACACACATCCCAGCAGAGTTGTAATTTAACTACATACAATTACTTTGTTACTGTACTTAAGTACAAAATTCACTATGTACTTTAATGTACTTTACTTTATTTATATTTCTAGCAACTTTTACTCCACTACATGTCCTACATTAAATCAGAAAAAGAGGTGATACTGTTTGTATTTATATGGAGCTTTTCAAGTCTTGCTCAAGGACACATACTGTATAGACTAGTACAGCCAGGAATTGAACCCACAACCTTCCAGTTGAAAGACAACTCGCCCTATCACTGAGCTACCATAGCTCAATCCTAACTCCTCATGTTTTGAATACTTTTACTTCTAAAACTAAAACTACCTTTGTTACTTAAGTACAGTAAATGTCATATACTTTGAGACTTTTACTTGCGTATAAAAAGTGACTTCAACTTCTACAAAAGTCATTTTCTGGTAAGATACTTGTACTTTTACTCAAGTATCCCTTTAAGGTACTTTATACAGCACTAAGGTTAATGAAAGAAGATGAGTGGATGATGTGTGAGGTATTTCATATCAAAGCATCAGCTATTCCATCTGTCAGGTGTATGCAACATTAAAAATGGCACACATTAAACCTGATAGTGTTTAAATGTACATTGTAGAAACCATTTCAACTCCAATTTGGGTTTGCAAGGCTTCGCCAGACAGAGACAGAGACAATCAAAACACGAATCACAATACTTTGTGCAAAGCAAGCTGCTAGTTCACCACCCAGAGGATGAACGAGGCTCATACTTTGGACCTGAGAAATTTCCTGGAGAACCAGGGAACAGAGACCATATGCATGTGGATCTTGAGGATGAGGGACGGCAGGACATTAACCCGGACCTGCCGCTGCAGACTCCTTAACAGAGACAACACCACCAGCATCTTCCACAGATGGACAAATGGATGAATGTGTGGAAGGACAGTTACATAAATCAGTGCAGATAAGCACAGAAATGAAAAAGTTTAAGGATGGGAGATTGTTGAAACTTAGGCTGGAAACATTGAGAGTAATGGAGCAAATGTGTGACACGGACACAGAAGATTGAGAGGAGCTTTCTTACCTCTTTCAGGCGCTCCATGTCTTTGAGGTAGAATCCAATGTAAAAAAGGCTGAGATAAGAATTTACAAACTGAAACTGCAAGAGACAGAAATAACACTTGTTATTAAGGGGGGGAGAAATGTATTAAACGAAAAGCCTTAACTGTAATGTGATTGTATATTTTGGATATGATGCAAAACAAGGCCACTCACAAAAACCATTTTGATAATGAGATTTTTCTCATAGGCACTCTGGAGTCTATAGTTTTCTGTGGAAACACAATATAAATACTCTCTTGTTACATCTCCTGCACGATTCACAGACAGTGTAATACACTGTAAAATGATCAGAAATGACAACAGATGTGTACACTCTCATGTACATTTGGAAGCTTGACACTTACCCATGTCATTGAGCCAGCAGGCAATTTTCCTGTACACCTCATCACATGCGCTCACAGTGATAGCTAGCATAATTTTGGGGATGAAACGAGCCAGACGAGGCATTTCCTTGATCCCCATCACAAATTCCTGCAGAGACACAATCGCAGCTTTTCATGTAAGCATGTGTTTTCGGCTCTTTGACCAACATTTTTCCTTTATTCACATACGGCTCCACTCATCACTGTGTTATTATACACCTCTGAAAGAAATTATACCTTCACTGCATCACTGCGACCATCCTTAATATACCTTTAACCCTTTAACACCGATTTGCATTACTGTAACTATGCGACTGAAAGTTCCAACAGTTTCTGAAAGCTTAGAAGTTGCAGCTATTACGGTAATTTTACTTGTGCTGTTGCAGGAAGACGGCGAGTCAGCGACTTTGTCACCAAAAAATGGGTTGAATTTTTCAATTTTTTGGACTGTTTCTGCACATTGAGACAGGACTCAATGTTATTTTAAATACGTTTTATACTCTTCAAATATCAAATTGAACATAGTCTGCAAAGTCTGATGTTTGTGTGCAACTAGAGTGTTTTAGTAAAACTTTTATTTTATTTTTCATAATTTTAAGTTGTTGATATACTATATTAACATGCAAATAACTGCCAGATACTGAAAGTTATTCTGGAAAAATTAGCAACATTTGGAGGGTTAACGGCACTAAATGCTGTAGGCAAAATAGATTTTTAATACCCACTAATCTATGACTGCCACATCCACAGAAGCAGCTGACTGACCTGCAGCTCGATGCAGATGAGCATGACCAGGAAGACAAAACAGAGACAGAGGAGACAGATGGGCAGGCTGACCAGCCACCTGAACACGCGCCTCCGCCACGGAGGATAGTAGAACTCCTCACATCCTGTTATGGGACTGCAGCGCTTGACTCCCTGCACAGAGAGAGAGAGAGAGACTATGAAAGAACCTGATGCATGAGATGAGAGGTGAGGTCAGGAGGACGGAAGTCTGTTCTCACCCGGAACTGAGGCCTTGGTTCCTCCAGGGATTCAGATGGCGTGTCCAGTGTTCCCCACTTGTACGCCAGCTCAGCCCCCCTCCTCTTCCACCGCTCCAGAAACAGAGTGGCCCACACCACATTGAACAGTGCAAACACTACACAGCAGATGTCACGGCTAGTCTGAAACCCCCCCCCAGACACACACACACACACACACACACACAGATGATTAGGACTACAATGAGATGGTAGAATTTATTTAGTTATTTATTTATTGTGTGATTACGATGATTAAAATGGTTTTAGGCCGTGACAGAATTTCTCCACACCTGATCTGACTCAGTGAGCATCCACAGCACAAAGCCGATGACAGCAGGATACAACATAGAAGTGGTGTAAAAACCCAACCATGCAAAATACATGGCAATCTTCACCCCAAAGTAGTCACATATATCATCTACAAACACAAAAATAGAAAGATTAGAACAGGTTAACATCATTTCAAGAAGACATTATGGCAAAAAGTTAATTATATATATTTGTGTGATTTTATCCACTAAACAAAAATCTCACAGTAGAAAATCAATGCCAGCTTAAGCCTACAATAATAAGTTAAAAGAATATGTTTGTGGTTTTATCTTGCGATTAAACAGCCTTTTCTGACTGGAGACTAAAACTTGTAAACCACTCATTCTCCTACACCTATGTCTGCACAGAAAATCTGTGTTTTTAGCTCACAAGGACACTGTTGTTGTTTGGTCATTTTTGTTTTACATTTACACAGTTCTAAAGTTCATCTAAACAAAGGATTTCAAACATTTAAGTCACAAAATGTAAACTTGGTGATAAAGACCGTAGTGGAACAACAATTCCTGTGTCTCAATGGACTTTGAGCAGCAGTGTACAAAGCAACACAAACGTCTTAATTGACTAAAACCTTATTTTAACCTTGTTTCCCTGCTGATAGCCATGTTTTCAGTGAGAGTGAGCACATGAACTATACCTTCACTATTAGTGTGTGTGTGTGTGTCTGCTCTCATGTTTTGCTTTACTGACCTAAGGGTTGTTTTTCACAAACAGCCTGCACCCAGGACTTCATCAGCTGACTGAGGATCCTCTGCTCATGGAGAGGAAACACCTGCTGGATCACACCTCGTGCACGTAGCTCTGGGACTGCACAGAATAACAGAACGAGATGGAGTTAGAGTTTGAAGAGAAACATCAGAGTGGGACAGATATAAATCAGTTGTAACTGATAGATCCACGTGTCTTCTCATGGCTTTCAACCCGAAGCCAAGAGAGCAAAAACTAAAACACAAACCTCACCAAGTCACTACTAACACTGTTTGGATAAAAGAAGCAGCTCACTGATTGGCTGGCCCTCCAGGAAGTTAATATTATGAAGCACATCCCCATGTTTGGCACGTAGATTTTCCATCCAGTATTTAATGATGATCTGCCTCTCCTGCAAGACAACGAGAGGAAGAGTGAGTCACCTACGGCCTTGAGATCAGGTTTAAATGATGAATTGTCTCTGACTCAGACCTGTGACGTGAAAAAGCACAACTCGCTCTCGATGTTCTCGTAGATGTAATCTTCCTCACAGGAGAAGCTTTGCGTTCCTCCTCCAAACTCGGGCTTCACAGCTTTCCTCAGTCCCATCTCCTCAGCACCTCGTAACAAACTGCAGGACGGAGGGAAAACAGCATCTCAATCATTCAGGCTGTGATGTTCAGGTGTGTTTCATTTTAACTAGTCTTTACAACGATTGCCTTCAGTAACCTACGGATAAACTGCGTTAAACTGCTGTGTTGAGCTGACAGTCATAAGTGTAGCCGGCTGTACTGATAGTGGTGGTTTAGTCAGTTGTATTTGACAATGTGAGTGTGTTGTTTTTCCACAGTCGAGGCTTTTTCAGGTCATCACTCACAGAGGCAATGCATGCTGGTCTATTGAGGCTGTAGTTAGTGAGGAAACATTTGTATTTATAATGTATTTATTTTACATTATTACTCAGCAAAGATGCCAAACATTCTCTCGTTTCAAGTTTTCAAAACTAAGGTTTTACTACTTGTCTCTTAGACAAACACAAGCAGTTGTCACACTATACTCCTGCAAATGATGCTCGCCTTTATTAATACTGTGAGACGTTTTATAGAATAAACTGTCAATGGGTTTGCCAAAGAAAAAGCTGACAGTCATTATTTCCACAAATAGGAAACAAGCCAGCAGATATTTAATCATGTATAGTGTTAAAGATCTTTACCTCATGACTCTCTTTACATGTCATTTCCCAACAACCCTTCCTCCATGTGTCATCTCTCGCTCTCCCTCCCTCCGCCTCCTCATTCTGTTCCCTACTCATTTCCTCTCCATCCTTTTATGTCCTTGGGTTCTCTCATTGCATCTCATCATCCCTTTCTCCTCTCCTTCTGTCCTTGCCGTGGCTTTGTAATAATGCAGGTCCACACCCTCTGTTCCCTATAGGCCGACAGCTCACCTCCCCTCCCCTCCCCTCCCTCCCTATGTCTCGGTCTCACATGTCATGTATATATAGTTTAGGTGTGCCTTGGTGGGCCTGCAACACCCATCCATCATGCAGCTCCAGGCACTTGGAGGAGCAGGACAGAGAAGTACATTCAGCACAATGCTGATCAGTGTCACAGCACAAAATGTGAGGTGCACGATTCTGTATCGCCAACAAATGCTGCTTAGTGCATAGCGCTGTTACTATAAAGCTAAAGAAAATGCCTGTATCTGTTCAAACCAACTGTTTCTGTAATCTTAGCAATTACCTGCAGGGCCTTTCAGAGGTGTTTCACAGGAAATGAGACTCTCCTATTTTCAATAATTAATAATAATAAAAAACTGTACCTTTAACATGCTCTCTCACCAAAAACAGGGCATTTATTTTGGAAAATAATACACAAATACAATGTGTGTGCAACAGTAACATGAAAGAGAGCAGAATAATGAGGGAGGGCACTGACTGCACACAAGGTTTATGCTAATTCAGCAAAAGATATATTAGGAGTAATGAAGAAACTCAGCAAAACTGTAAACAACCCAGTGATTGCTAAGGAATGAGTAATAGTTTGTCAGAGAGAAGCAAAGAGGACCTTGTAGTGATTATGTTTTTAAAGCAAAAACGTGAGCTATTCTGGAGATAAAACGAAACAATTCCACCCATGTCCCATGTAATTAGTGGCGCTGATGCAGCTCCTGTAGCATTTTACAAGTTACCAAACTCTCTTAAAACAGTAGTGGAGAGAACAATAGCTACTTTCCCACCACAAGACATTTTCCGATTTACCTTTTTTGAAAAAACATTTCCACCAAAATTTCCCTTGACCCCAAACTTTCACCAAAAGAAGTGCATGCTCACAATTAGGGACTTTTCAGGAACTCTAGAGGGGCGGAGCTGTGTGCTACAGAGCACTGATTGCAGCTGTTTAAGCCAGTGCAGCTGCAACTCACCTTTAAACAAGACTTTTAAAAGAAGAAGAACTTATTCATTTAAAATATATGGAGCAAAAGAAACGGATGAATGACAAGTGGACGGACGACAAAATCCAGGTTCTTTTGAGCGTATTTGCTGAGGAGGAGGTCCAGCTGGACTTCGACTTGGCAATCTTTGACTTGTGGTGGAAACACAAACCACACAGATTACCGGGAAATCTTTTCCCCAGGTAAATAAGTTCCTGGTAATAAAGATTCCTGGGGAATTTCAGTGGAAAAGGGGCTAATGCTGTTGGAGATAATATTGAGAACTCCAAGAACACAATCCCACATCACCACCAAAATCTAATAACATCTTCTTTGGGCCATGACCTATACTTCTCAATCTCAAGGCTTCACAACAGGAGATTTATTTACCACCAGAAGTCAATGTCCATTTTTATGTACACAGGGTATGGTTAGAAAGCTCTCTCCACAGCATCATGAACAGCCCAATAGATGTATATTCTATATTTCGAGGGGAGAGGTGTTGAGAGACTTATAGATTCAGTGTCCAAGCACATTTGCAGTGCAGTTCTGGCAGCACACAGTGGCTCCACGTCTGAGCTCTCGCTTTAATTTGTCACCCTCTCTATCTAATAGAGGGAAGGGATATTCTCACTGCTTTGGGGTTTATTTAATATTATCCAAGGTGAGAGGATGGAATACGTTCTGGGTTATCTGTCTTATCAGACAAAATCTAGGTCAACCTATTTAACACTTTGTGTGTTCAGTAAGGAGAGACAAAGGGAGAGAGAGCAGAGTGTGCCTCATGTCACAAAGGAATCACTTTTTCTTGAAGCCTTCATCTTAAAACCCACTGGCACACTCTCTACCTCCTCTGTGACTTTTTTTTTACCTTTTCCTCACTCCTTCGTGTTCCCTTAACTCCTCTCCCTAACTCCTTTCACTAATTATCTCTCCTTCTCCCTCCACCATCTTTTGTCCTTCTGGCCATCTGTCCATTTCTATTGTATTAAAAAAAAATAGTTGGTTGTTCCTAGTTAGATGCACAGTCAGCAGGAGGAAGTGAGACTTAACTTTTGGCAAATGGTGGAATGTAATAAATAATAATATCAGTAAAAATAATATGGAGTATTGTATTTATACTGTATTTTTATTCCAATTTCTATTTATGCCACCTGAGATTTAAATGACCCTAGGCCCATCCCCAATTTTCCCTTGGATTTTTCTCAAAAATATGAAACAGTGTGTGTCTGGACAGTGTAATCAGTGTAATCGTACGTTCATGTTTACCTAACTCACCAGACTCTACCTCTCTGTCGGACCTCAAATAACCTGCAGCACAGCAGAAGCAGAGAGTGGTGCTGATACTCCAGGTATCGTGGCAGCTTCACTGATGACTCACTGAGCTAAACTGCTGTGCCTCAGCTATATATAAAACCATGATAAATTAATGTTCTATTTTACACTAGCACAGAACAACAGGGATATTTTTGTCTTTAACATCTTAACTCCATTGGTAGCATCTAAAAAAAAGAAAGAAAAGCTAGACCTCAGACGACTAGAGGAACTTACATACTATATGATTCAGTTCCCTCTGGAGGAAACTTTTGGCTGTAACGTCTAATAGCATTATATATATATATATATATATATATGTATATATACATATATATATAAATATATATATATATATATATATATATATATATATATATATATATATATATATATATATATATATATATATATATACATACAGATACAGTATGTAACAGGCCACGGGAGAAAAGCAGAAGGGTGTTTTCAGCAGGCTTAAATACTATTCAGAACCATCACAATTAAATATTTGAATGCATCAAAGGATCTGACCCATCAATGTCAACATTTTAAAAATGACATTTTTCTCCCCTAAACTGTTTATTTATTGAAAAAAATGCATCATTTAAACCTCTCAAATGTACACGTTCAGAATAAAGCATTTGCTTTGCTTGTTTCTCTTTAGACAGGTTGGACAAAACAAGTCATCTGAGTCTGTGTCTCCTTGTCTTCCCGTGAACTGTGAGTATTTCCTTACTTTTCAAATGTAGCAGTGACGAAGAACGCGTAGACTCGCGTGTGCTTGTGATGTCGAATTTGGATGATGAGCTCTGGGATTCCCAGCCGGATATGATTCAGTAGCCATAGCAACGTGTGGTCATCTGTAGTGTCTATGACAGGAAATGAAAAACAAATAAATTTTTCAAACATAGCCCTGTGTCGTTGTACAAAGAAGATTCTGAATCCTCCCACAGTCTTGGACTATTTATGCCTGAGCAGCAGCTGGAGGTCAAGTGTCAAACCGATACTTGAGAGGAACTTGTTTTTCTTCTTCTGGTTCAGAAATACAAATCTTTACTGCAGACCTTTATTTTTCTTTTCCTTTGGTCAAGATGCTTTTGAGAGGAGTAGTGAGGCCTTTTTAGGTTTGTAAAGTTCAGCATTTCTGGTCTGTGTTTACTCTGCTGACATCGCATGTCTTCAAGTGCTACAAGCTTGTGTCATTGGGTGGGACCAAAACAACAGACATAAACACAGTTTGTGGCCATAAATTAAAAATGATTTTGTGAGTGGCTGTACCATTGTTATCAGTGAAGCCAGTATTTAAGTTGAATATGTTTTCTTAATCTTCGATGACACATCATGGTCACTTAATGTCTGAAGGTAATACATACATAATACATAATAATACGTTCTTACATATGCCACCTTTAAAGGTTTTGCCACTGATGGTTTCAGTGGTAAGATTATCAAAATTTTAAAGAAAAGAAACAAAAAGTGAACAATTAGCAAGTCAGTAAATAATCAAAGTAATAATTTGTTGCAATCCTGAGTATATATTTCATGCTAACAACTGTGTGTGTGTGTGTGTGTGTTGACCTGCAAATGTCATGAGGACGTCACAGTTCTCTGTGGGCACCGTTTTCATCCAAGACTTGTGAGACATGATGTGTCTCCCAGCCTGCAGCAGCCGCTTTCCAAACAACTTATCTGAGAGACAGAGAGGGAGAGAGAGAGACGGGCAGACAGACAGACAGATGAGAAAAAGTAAAAAAATGTTTGTATTTCATACATAGTGTGGACCCTCATAGACAGATTGCATTCCCTAGCCACTTACCCTAATCTTGACCATCACATCTAACCTAAACCCAATTCTAATCCTCACATTAAAACCAGGTCTTAACCCCCAAAAAGCCCTTTAAAGATGTGAGGACCAGCCAAAATGTCCTCACTCTTTATGGTTTATACAATGTTTGGTCCTCACAAAGCCACAAATACAAGAGCACACACACACACTCACTACCTAAATCCTGTTTCTCAGTGCGACACATTTAAATGTCATGCCCCTTCACCTCACAACACGAGACTAACAGAAGTAATCCATCTTGTTCTGCCAGCACCAGAAGCCAAACGTTGTCCTCAGTCTCTGAATCGTCTCCCAAGCTCACAGGCACACACACACACACACTGCAGCATGCGCGAGCACACACATACACACATGCATACACACGCGCACAGCCATACAAACAGCTCCACTGCAGACACACAGTAATGTTACAGTATAAATCCGTCCACTGAGATTGTTACGGTTACGTCAAGGACAACTTATATATTTTGAACACAGGCTCCAGGCTCAAATGAACTTTATCTTCAGTCTGACACCTGGTTCATCCTTCACTGACCCTCTTGAGTCTCATATCTGAAAGTGCTTCAAAGAAAGACACATAGAACGAGATCCTATGACCAGTGTTTTCAGATGTCTTCCAGGACACAAGTTTGCTGGATTCTGAATAATAGCAACAGCAGCCGCCTGGAGAGAATATACACAAATAGGGAATTTCACGATTATGAACACAATTATTTAATGGTAATGCCTCAGCTACACCGAGTGTTTGTGGTCACACTCTTAAAAATGCAGATTATAGTGCAACAGTGAACAACAGTGGCACAGGGAAGAAAATGACACTTTAAAATGACAATTTACTGCAGGTGCAACTGGCACACTAATGGCACAACATTCTCTCAAACTTTTTATACCAAGTACCACCTGAGAAAATAATGAGCTCTCGAAGAAACACCATTATCAGCGACGTTGAAATACAGTGGCGCAAACAGGCTGAGCACAGTCAACCATAGACGACTAAGCAGAAATACCCAAAAAGACATGTAATCCACTCCAGGTTAGTGTTGAGAAATAACAATGCATCATCAGACTGTACCATGAACATCTATAATCACTGCATCCCTAGTCACAATCACTGAGGCGTGGGTCATCTGAGCAGACAGAACTATTTATGTTTTATACATGGGATAAAGTGGTAAGAAAGGTCATCTCTCCATAAGTCCAAGCAAAAGACATGAAACTAAAATGTGACTTCACGTCTTTCAGGTTACAAAAGTGAATGCACATGTATACTCATGAAGGTCAAGGCGCCGGCAGGCTGTAACCGAGATATCGCCACCGCCACTCGCCCGATGATATAAATAACACTATACGTCTGCATGTTCAGCGTAACCAATAAACATGTGTCACATAAAGACATCAATGCGTCTCCTCTGATTTCTGGAAATGGCAGGACGGAGATTCCCAGAAATAAACCAGTGTGTTCTATTTATAAACAACAAATGTGCAACATAAAGCTGCAGCGCAACTAAAGTCCCAATGCAATTGGTTTTTTTTCTCACAAATGCAATTCATGTCTGTGCTACGTCACAGATCTGTGAACACTAATATTTAGTCACTGAGTCATTAGTAGTGATAAACCAAGAGAGATTAACCCCTGACTCTGCAGTAGCCTTCAGCTGCACAAAGCTTTTTTAGAAGTTTTCTGGCCCTCTAACGCTCTCCGCCTCTAAATACCAGTCACAGCAGGCAGCGGCTTTCAGCTACAAAGTTGTAATGAGGAGCCAAAACAGTTAAAAGGAGAGTGAATATTATAAAACTGGATGACCAGACACACACACAAATCTAATGAATGCTATTGTTTTTGTTCATTTTAGCTGGATGCCTGTATGCATTACCATACGGTAAGAGGATAACAATACAGCATTAAGATGGCATTTAAAACCTATTTGTATTGATTTCCATGATGACTCACTTTCCTTTGGTTTCATGAACCATATTTATAAAAACACATATTTAATTCCCTCTTCTTGGAGCCATCTGAGACCCAAAAAGACACACCCTATTTGCACCTTTTCATTAAATTCAACCATCATCACATCATATCTTTTTTAAGATATTCTCTGTCAAGGCAAATCAAAACATGCTGGAGCTGATTACAGAACCTCACTACGTATGATTTCTATTTAAAAGATTCCTCCTCCATACTTACAAACAGGTTGTGACGACAATATGTGGTTCCACACTGCTCTTCCCCTCTGAAGAACATCCTCAAACATCGCAGCAGCAGCAGGTCACACAGTAAAACACAGCAAGGCCTTTTCTTGATTATTTAATCAGGAGTGGAACCTCTAGATACTGAAATCTGACCGACTGCTCCACTGTGCTTTGGATGAAATGCTGCAGGCAGTGCTGCGACATGACAGCAATTCTAATGAGTCCTGTATTCTTTGCTGAGGGCAACACAAACACAGAGTCCTGGAAGAGCCAGCTCATGCATTTAACACTTCCAGAGTGCTTACATTTTAAAAGCCCAGACACTGACTGTGTGCTCTGGTTGAATTTGTGTGTGTTATGCTATTATTATTATTATACATGAACAAAAATTCACGTGGCTTCACTGTTTAGACTAAGCCAGTTTGTCAGGTTTTCATCTCTGTGTGTGTAAGAGTGTGTTTTTTGTACTAAACAATCAAACCACTTCTCAGGGACTTTATTCTTTGTGGGTTCATCCTGTGACATCTTCATATGCAAACCTCTGTCAAGGAACCTCAGTGAGTTACACTGCTCAAAATCACACTAACTAGACAGTCAAAACATCACCTCCATGGTAGGGCTGAACAATTAATCGGAATTTTAATCGAAATCGCAATACAGCCGACTGCAATCTTCAAATCGCAAGAGGCGCAACATTTGTTACAGCCAAAATGTGGGTCAAAATATCATTTTACATTAATTATTGTCTTGATCTACACACTTCTTATTCCTCCGACTGAAGAGAACATCTTTGTTTCTCACAGATCTGCACAAATATCACACAGTAATCATTCTAAATATGTCTTATTATTCTCATGAAAATAAGAATAATGAAGTTGATGACCATTCTCTCTGATATCGCGAATCATCTGTCCAAATGATCGCAATTAGATATTTATTCAAAATGCGATAAGCGATACATCATGGCAAATATCGATATTGTAAAGGGATACTTCACGGATTTGCATTCAGTTTTGTATTACTAGAATAAGGGGAGTATTTTTGAAATATTGTGCTTCCCAACCTCAGTTTCCCCTGAGTCGAGAAATATCTTCATTCTTTTTTTGTTACATGCTTTGAAAACTGCAACCCCATTCATTTTTCTTCAAGTTTGCATAAACTTCTGGGCTTTCACTAGAGAATGTAATGGCACAGGACATAAAAATAAAGCCAGTTTTAACTACGGCCTTCGCATTTTAATGACTCTGTTTGAGGGCTACGTCTTATCAGACAGCAGCCAGGCACTCGTAACAATCATGGAGTCTTTCTCTGATCCACGTCACTTTCTCAGGCATTTCTGCGGGATATTTATTTTGTGTGTGTAACTGTGCAGGTGTGCATGTGCATGTGTGTGAGCCTGAGATAGAAAGTGCGAGATTAATAGGGTGCATAATATTAATTAAGAAACTCAGGCAAAGCACAAATATGAAGGTCACTCTTGAGGAAAGACTTGATGATGCACACAGTGTCTTTGCTGCGTGATGGTGTGTCTCTGTTTGATAACTGGCTGTTCCATAGTCTGCCCAACGCTAGAGGAGAATTGGCTAGATTTCGGTCCTGATCTGGTCCTTCCGATAATTCTGGGTGCTTTATGATTTTAGGCTGATTTGAACAGATCCAGTGATCAAATTATCCTGTAGTCTCAGGGCGTTTGGGGCGTGAGTAGAACCCCGCTATAACCACTGAGAGCGAGTCCACCGGGAAACAGATGTTGCATACTTTTGTTTAGCACCATTAGTTAATTCCGTCTTCTCAGACATGACTTCATCCATAGTTTTTTGCGTTTCTCAGCACAAAACATCGCACACACAACAGCTATTAACTGACTGACAACCGGACTAAATGTCAGTTTCTATTCTGAAGTCACGTTAAATGAGTTTCTGTGAGATCACAAATCCCTGGAATCTCCTCCCTGAAATCGTTTGATTAAATGCCAAATGTGTGGTCCTGAGTTCATCTAGTCTGTGCTTTCTCAGGATTAAAACATTTCAAAACGGTTACAAAGTTCGTTGTGTCTGTGGTCTCCCACATTTTTAAAATCTCAGATTTCAAAATCATCTAGTGTGGGGCAGGATTTATTCTCGCCTGGAGCATCTTTGGGTCAACTTTGAAGATTTTTCTCAGTCAGGTAGATGGTTGGAAGGTTTTGGGAGTATAACTGTATTAAGAAGTTCATGTTAACACCAGGAGACTCAGCAGTAGTCATTTTAATATTTAATACGTATATCCTTTTTTTCTGTCAAACACTGTGCTGATGATGGGCAGTAATTGCTTCAGGGTTTTAGCGCAGGGACCACTCAGGCACACGGGCTCCACATTTCATCTCTCTTATTACAAACCTGCTGTTGCTTCAATCACTACGCAACATATCAATTGTGTAGTTTTTTATTGGTAAGACCTTGAACTACACAAGGGACTAATATTGCAGTGCACTCCCTGCAAAGCAGCATCATGTGCATTGTGAAATGTTACTGGTCTCGCATCACAAAGTTCATTTATCGCCCACACCGTGCACTTGAGCCCATTGTAATAATGGTAAGACATTATATTTTGAGTATGTAGTTCTTTAGGAATTATTATACATGAGAGGGATCCTGCAATTATTTGTTCATCCAATTATTCAATCATGAGTTAGATGCTTGTGAAAGTTCTCAGTCATCTTCTGTAGTTGAGGCCTTAATTGAGCTGAGCTGAAGACATTTCACCTCTCATCCAAGAAAAAAGACAAGTGATGTTTCGGTGGTCTATAATTCCAGGTGTAGTTGAAAGATCACTTTATCTGATAAAAAAAAAACATTTCTTTGTTTCGCTTGAATAAGATTATTTCGATTAAACTATACTTACATTTGTGTAAAATTGTATATTGAATACGAATTTCTCCTGACAAGCTGTTAACAATAGTATCTTTATGTCCACATACTATTGTTTAGGGGACAATGTTTACGGTTCTGACTGTGTGAAGCCTGCAGTGCAGATTCGGGTTGACTGTCATGATGCTGAGGACATTTAGCATGTAGAAAAAGAGAGACAGACACAAACACTTGAAAAGAATCATTTCTACTTGAGTTCAAGAAACGGCCCAGTTACAACAATTACACCAGCCAGTGAGACACAGAGTCTAATCAAGTTAAAACAAATTTCCTTAATTCGAATGATCATTAACTGAATGTTGCTGCCCTTTAACGGCTTCCGGCCCCACTCCTGTACAAACAAAGACACATAACACACAGGTTCAGATACAGGCACACATTTAACAAAATCATATTTCCAATGCTTCTGATATAGAGAACAACAGTAGTATTTAAACTGAGTCATCAAATCTTGCAGCAGATATATAAACCATGTCAGATCAAGCTCCACCTGTGATCAAGTGTCATCCACCTCTCCTCTAATCCATAATGTTCTTCCTTCTCTCTCTCTTTCTATCTGCTGCTCGCTCTAACCTACACAGTATCCACATCACTCCACCTTACATAGATGTAGCCCAGCCTTCATTCATTCAGGCACCAAATCATCAAACATTTCTGATTCCACATTGCATTGCTCGTTTTTTTTAACTGGCAGCTGCACACACAGATCCGTTTGAGATGATAGGACAGCTCCTCTTCCCACTGCAGCAAAGCACTCCTCCTGTCTGTCTTTGCTTTCTTTCACCTCAGCCTGCACCTCTTTACCACAGCATGGACCCCTGAGTGTCCCTCTCTCTTCTCTCTACCATTTCTGTCTCTTTCCTTCGTCCAAATCCTCTCTTTAAGCCTCCCCAGGCTGTTTTTTTTTACCCCCTCTCCTTTCAATTTCTTTTTATCTATTTCTTTCTCAGCTCTCTGTCTCGTCTCCGCTCTCACTCAGGCTGTCTCCTCAAGAGGCATTTGCCATCTTTGTGTTTCTATGGATGATGATGCTTCACTGGGGAAAGAAGAGGGTGGATGCTAAACAGTAAAGCTAGGGTCAGCACAAGGCCAGGGTTTCAGTAGTATATACAGCCACTGAATGAACTGAAGGTAAACAAAACTGTGTGGTTTCTTTTAAAGACAACAACAGACTGCAAAGTTAGCAGAGTGTGCATGTGCAACAAAGCCCACAGGACGTTGACAAGGTTGGGTGTGGACTGCTGATTTTGGAATATTTCTCTCCTTCTATATGTATATAAACCGTATGTATATTATTTCAAAAACAAAAGAATCGAAAAAAAATGGGGGCTTTTATTCTGACAAATAACACTTTTGATGTAACGGTGTCTGACTTCCTGTCCCACTCGTCACCTGGTAATAGAACACAGATATTCAGTGGAATAATAAAAGTAAAGTAAATATACTATACAATCATTTACAGCTATTTTAAGGTGAATTCAAAAGTCTTCTTTCAAAATTCCCCCTTTCAAAGCCACTTTTTTTACGTGCAATTAATTCCATTTGTTTCAAGTTCAAAGTCAATGAGTAATCATTTGAAATAATCGTGATTTCAATTTCCTTGCTATTATAAGCATAAGAGATGACAGTTGAATTTCTTTCCCAGCAGTGCTGCAGGTGCTCTGATTCTACGCTGTTACATGCACATGTACACATTAACATATCCAATCTAAAAAGCCCATTTTAACCTTGCTGGATAGAGGTTAATGGTGCAGTTAACCACCGTTTGTTCCATCAGCGCAAAAAAGAGAGAACACTTTTAAATGAATATCCCCAATTAGCTGTGTCATATTATTTCAAAAGCAACTGGGAGGATTCAAGGCTGTATTGCGATCAGACATGCTTCTCATTAGCAAACACGTATTTCTCCAGCCAAGAGCAAAAACTGCTGAGTGGCATTTATCCAAATTATCAGGGATGTAGGGAAGCACTAAATTATTCTTTATAGTACAGTAAAGGAAAGAGGAATTAAGACCAAGTCCACAGCGAGCGGGCATAAATGTCTATACCCTATAAATCATGAACATTTCATTTCGCACATTCAGTCTCTGGGGGCCACGAATGTTTGTACAAATCATGACCAAGAAAAGTTTCAGTCTGGATAAAAAAATGTGATAAGATAACCTGTATGTGATCACATGTTTTTTTTTCCAGGAGACAGAGGAAGAAGGTCTCAGATCCTCCTTTGTGACAAACTGGGATGAACATGTCGATGCTGGTAGGAGTCAGAGTTTTTGTTTCCTCTCGACCAAGCGCTGGGAAGATAATAGCGATTTGTCCTTGGCTTCAAAATAACAAAGATAGTGCATGACATCAGAGCCACCCGTGGCTGAACGCCAAGAGGAATGACCGTGTCGGAAGGAAAGCACCACAGTGCTCACACAGCAGAATAATAGAAATATCACTTTTCTCTTCTTCCAGCTCACCTTTACATCACCTTTTACATCACTTAATACGTAAAACAAGCGTCCCTTGTTTTACGTATTGTATTCTTTCCGCCATGAAAGGCTACTGGGTGCTTCATTCTTAGTTAGCTGGTTAACTTTGGGTGAGCTACAAGGATGCAGAAGCTGCCATGCGTGCAACAAATCTGGGGTTAAACAAGGATAATGATGCTGTATACTACTGAGTCAGGTAATAATCATGACTGGAAGTCAGTGCTGAATCCTTTTGGTCGATGCAAACTACTCCTACAGGCAGCAACCACAGGCTGGTTATCTAACTGCCTGAATTCAGCTTTATCGTGTGTGGTTTGGGATGAGGAGATTACAAGTTATGAATAAGCCAGTGGGAATGATGAATGTAGCGGAGTGAATCGCAGCCTTTGTGGAGTAAACAGACCTCCTTGTTGTGGAGTGACTGCCACAGTGGAGAAAGACTCCTCTGATGAATGCACACAACAAAGACACATGAATTACAAACAGCAATGATGTAAACATGTCTGTGTTGTGTCGAGCAGCTTTAAGGTCACTGCAGTGTCACACTGTACAATTCCAGAAAGACAATGTGTAGGAATTTGGCCAAAAAAAATTCAAACTAAAAACTGACATTCTGGGAGAAAACACTTGTCTGCTTTCACACTGAGAAGTCGAAAGGATGATATTTAGGAGAGTTTTACAAATGCCAGTTGGCAGAATTTCAGAGAAAACCCTGCCGCATTCAGGCAAACTGAGTGTTTCTACTCAAATCCTAAATGAAGTTGGGCACAAGAGCAATTGAGGCAGAAATTATAGGAGATGAGATTTAGTGAAAAGACAGTGTAGCAGTGAATTATTCCGTCTGATGGCTATAGACTACTTGATCTACAGTGCATCATGATATTCTACTCCTCCACAGGAAATATGGGGGAGTCTGATCAACGCCTAGAGGAACCGGTGATTATACTACACCATCCCATTACCTTTCTCAATCAATGAAAAGCAGAGGAAGACATAAATGAATGACTTTGATTTCTAAAGCCTTTCAAAAAGAAGCTTACGGAGATCAACCCTTCATTTCTTCTGGATTTATTTAACTCTGGAGTGGGATGGTAGGAAAGACGGTAACACTGATATTCTCAAGCACAAATAGCAAAGAAGTACAGGATGTTTTTACTGAAATATATTATACTGGTTCATCTCCAACAGAAATCTTTTAATTAGTTAGTGAGGTGACCACAGTTCCACAAGTCCTTAACACAAACAACAGACCATTGACTATTTAGCTTTAATAAACACTGATCAGAAGGAAAACACAGGAAAACCTGATTTGTTTACTTCTCAAAGGCAAATATGTACATTAGAGCAGGGCAGGAAACCCGTTTCATCAGGCATCATCAGAAAAACTGTCACACACCATAATGCAATCACAACCTTCTCTTGACACTGCCAAGAGACATGAGCAGGTGTAAAAAGATGCAGCATGGGCATTACTGAACACCGAGTCCTGGTTTAATACCAGCTCACAACAATGATACGTGACGCTGTAGAGGACACATCCTTTCTGTGCCATATGTGAGTATGTGTTGTGAACATGTGGACTTTAGAAGGGTTTTTAAAAAGATTTCTCGCTACATCTGTGCTGCCTCACACTGCTGCTGCTGGCAACTATGTGGCTGTTTGTCTCAACAAGAGACGTCAAGCTTTGTCTGTGAAGGGTGGAGCTCCACTCTGTACTGTACAAATTTAAATGTGTATGTGCGTATATACAGTATATATATATATATATACTCTACACTATTACCACACAAAACAAAACACAGCCATACAGCACAGAGAGGACAAAATTTAGCTCCCACAGAAAAAGTGATATGGCAGAGACTCCTGACTTATAAGCCCATCATCAGCAAAATCCCCAGAGCACTGCAGCATTTTCTGAATCTGCATTACTTTGAACAAACAGATGATGCCGTTTTCTGCTAAGGCTTAACGTTGACATTCAGCCTGCTACAAAGGGTAATGAGGAGAAGATGATGAGGCTGATTGATTTCTCTACGTAGCAAACACATCTAAAGCGTAGTGGTTGAACAAAACAAACCAAAGGAGGGAATTAAGAGCCAAACAATAAAGCTGGGGAGGAGAAAGACCTTCATTACGGATGAATGTTGGTTTAAAACTCCCCTGCTTATCATTTACTGGCTCATATTATCACACTGATGTGGATAATATGCCCAGCTATTAGCTCATGTGTTGTACAGTACACTTCCATGGACTTCTCTGGAGACAGCAGAGTGGCTAATGTGGAGCAATTCCCAATGACTGGGGCTAAAAACAGCATTCTTCTCCATGGTCATTGTAAGTTCTCATGGCTTTCCTTAGCAACTAACAAAGGAAGGGAAAAAAGAAATCAAATCCAGGCCTCGTCAGTGCAGTCAAAGAACATACAGGACAAAGTCACGAAAATGCACTTCAAGCCTGTGTTTTTTTTCAGAAATGCAATATCACTTACAGACGAGTAGAGGTTTGTTACTGACTTTGCTTTTACGTCGTGTTATGGTCTGTGTGACATATTTCTGCCTCTCAACACAAGACAGGAGACAGCAAACACCAGGAAACCTCTCTCCCTCGCTCTCTGTTTGCACTCAGAGTGCTTTAAGCCCCACAGTGTGCATTATCATTTCTGCTCACAGTTTGATCATCTTCATGGCTCTAAATGGGCAAGCGGAAACTTCCAGGGGGCACGAGTGGGGATTTGGAAGATGGTTGACTTGAGGCAAAGAGGCATCATCGGTGCTAAGATTAAAACCACTAAAAACGTGAGTGAATCACCACTTGTAAAACAGATGGTTAATTTACAACATCAGTTTATATTAGATTTAATGGTTGCGTGGATATATGTTTCTTCACAGCTGCATAATTACAGACGGATGCCCCCTGGAGGAGTCTGCCGGTGGTCCATGGGATCATCTCTACATGTGGAAAACCAAGAAAGCAAGAACAAGGTCATATGCGGGCTTGCACCTCTGTTTATTTAAATTTATTTTATTGATACAAGGAATAGTTAAGCCTAACCACATGATGGCAACTCTGAGATCTTTAACCCTGATTAATATCAGCAAACACAAATAGCTTAGAGCCGTGTTACGTAACATATCATCAGGCCAGGTATTTTGGTAGCACAACAAAAATGACTCTGTCAACTCTCCACAATGCCTAAATGATGGATGGCATCGGAGAAGAAATTGTACTTAAATGGATGTGTCGTTCAGTGATCGACACATACGTTGGTGTCAACAGTGTTCAGGAATATGGGATCAATACGTCCTTAAAAAAACAATATTAGACAGTAGAGGGAGTACATAGCGTCACTATGTCCACCATCAGACTATGAAACCGACCAGGCAAACATTATGAGTAGAAAATCAATGAAAAATGATTGTAACACTAACTGCAGTGTTTACCACTGTCTGACCAGCACCCACTTCACAGTAATGAGCTCAAATTTAAAGCCAGCTGTTTGTAAAAATTGGAAGTGTTGTTACATTGTTATAACTTGGTCTTCTGCTTGAAGACCAAGTTCTGGACGAAGTGTCATCCCTTCCATTAAAAGCTCGCTGACCATTTGTGTGTTTGACCGATCAGGTGAGGTAAGCAGAGCAGCTCCAATATTACAGATGGCAAGGTCACCCCACATTAAGGCGGTTTTCCTCAAACACTAATGCAGCTAATGTGCAGCTCAGCACTCACTCTAGAAGGGAAGACGAAAAGGAGAACAGGAACTATATCTCAGTGGAGCGTGCAATGAACGAGGTAGGCAAAGATATCTGGAGAGTCATTATGCACGACAAGCTTCTGTCATTATATCCTTCTGTATTACATTCATCAGCTCCTTCATTTACAGAGCCATGGTAAGACATGTTCTTTTCCAGCTTTTTTGTGAATGCAGCTCCTCTTATAGGAATTTCCCTCCCATCACTGATTTGCCTTACACTGCTGTATTTAAAACAACCTGCGTGACATTGAATCTGACTAAAGCTGAGGTATTCGACCCGTCGTTGAGAGGCAGTGAGAGCGATGAGAGAAGCGCCCTGGCTGAGACTGCAGATCCCTGCTGAATACATTTTCCCAAGAAGTGGATCCTTCAAACTGTGTTAGCGCAGATATTGCAGTGGTTCTCCATCTATAGTTTCAGACTGACTTTAAAACAGTAGTGTGTAACTTGTGAATATACAGGAAAACAAAATGTCAAACCACTGAGTTCACACAATGCCGATGAGGCCTATCAGCTCCACACGACTATCTCTGTGTTTCTCAGTATGGCTGGGTTTAGATCCTTTTTTGCCTAATGACATTCTGCACACAGGAAGTTATTTGTTTTATGTCAAGACCAATGGAAGCGACAGCAACGAAGTGCCAATAAAGTGAGACGGCTGCAAAAACAGTTGCAGTATGACTGAATTCAAACTAAACGTCTATTGAAAACAGGCTGTTCAGCAGTTTGACAGGATAAATGCTTCTTGACCCCAGGTCTTATTTATACAGTACACACAAACACTCCCTCGGTCAGGTCTGGACAGATGAAGGAGGCAGCATACAAATAATGTAACATCATTTCTGTTCCTGAACACCAAACATAGGGAGAATACTAACTTCTGCAACCACAAAAATCACCAACGGTCACGCACTGTAGATTTAAATGCAAAATTTAAACTGACTCGTCTGTACTCCGCATATTCTGTATCAGATAATAAGCTTAAAACCTATAATATCTCTTTTGAGTACTTAACTGTTGATGTATTTGCATACAGCAATTAAGAGCTATTGTGGTGAACACATATAAGGGAGCATAACTTCAAATAAGCTTTACAGAATAATGGAGACAGAAGCTGCGGTCCATCATCATCATGTATTCCATATATCCTGACAAATGTCCTCAATCCTAATCCTCTGCGCTGTCTGATGGGGCAAATACAAATTACATGACCTGATTTCAAAGGAATCCTATCAACACTGGCCTCAGAGGGAACGCAAACTAATTGGTGAGAGTTTTACATTCTTTCTCTAATGATGGGCGCTTAATTAATCTTTGAAATGCTGTCTTGTGTGTGCTGGAGTTATACAGGAAGACGGCTGAGAGGATCAAAGTCATGCCAGTCTACTGCTGAGGGATTTAGGAGAATATGGAGGAAGCATGAAGACCATTGAGCGCCTGCTGAATGACACCGACACGTATGACGGAACGGTTATGTGATATCATGGTAATCTCACTGACATCCTCAAACTCAATTCTTCTCTCTCATGACCCATGCAAATATACATACAAAGACAAGTGGTAGCTCTGCTCTTATAACATGTTGTTATAGGTTGTAATCCACACATTCACTGTACAGTACATGTAAGGCATAGGTGCACTGAGGTTGCCAGAAGTGAAAGTTACACTATCCACTCGTCTGTCTGAGATCCATTTTGCAGTTAACACCTGCAGGTCATCCTGCAAGTGCATATGTTTACATAGGTTTTTTTAACCTCTATATTTTAACAATGCAGCATGAATTCATCTACTCTCCTGGGGCTACAGCAGGAGAGGAGATGAAACCTGTTCATGTCACAGAAAAGACTACAGTCAATACAGCATTCAGCCCTGATACCCAAACATTACGTGACTGATTTGAAAAAAACAAACATGTTTTATTTCTATGAAAACTTTTGTATAATTCAGTAAAAGATACCAAAGGTCCTCATTGTCAAATGTCTACATGACATGTGCTTAAACTGGGCCAAAATAACACGGAAGTTTAATATACAGATCAATATGTTTTTACATTGCAATAAAACACAATATAAGGCAATGCAGCCTACAGCAACTTTGAAATCGCAGGAGGCGCAATATTTGTTTAAGCCAAAATGTGTGTCAAATTATCATTTTAGCTCAAATATCATGCTCAAATATCACACAGTAATCATTTTAAATATGTTTTTCGAATGAAAATGAGAATAACAATGTAAAAATTACCATTCCCTCTGATTGAGCAAATCATATTGCAACCGCAATTCCTGTCAAAATAATCACAATTAAATATTTACTCAAAATCGTTAATTAGTTAGTATGGTGTAGATGTTTGTTTTCTTTCTACAGTTGCGGGTTGAGATGCCAACTCCCAAGAGTAACAGGTACGAGTGAGACTGAACTAGATCCAGTCTTCACTTTGCTGACCCAAGGCCCAAGGACCTGAACCGGGTGCCACCCTCTCAACATGATGACATCAGGCTTCTCTTCCAGTCAGCTGCAGCCTGCTCAGGTTACCTCGTCCAAGTGTGGATAAACGCTGCTGACAGCCCACTGCATCACTTTGCAGCAGTACATGCAGGCGGCACAGGAGCCGTCTGTGAAGCACACACTCAGGAAAACAACCCTGGCTCGGCAGCTGAGGCTCTGCACCCAGGCTAATATTGTGATATGCTCCGAAAATAACCTCACACAATTCTTCCAATGTGACAACTATGGCCTCTTCGAATCCACTATGGTGTCATGGAAGGTTAACAGAAAGCATGTTTGTGCTGCTAAAATTAAGTCTTCTTTCAGAATAACACAGGGATAGCACTTAAATAAAAACATAGTTAACACAAGGGAACTAAGTATGTGTATATTATTATGAGAGGGGCTGTTTTTACAGCTTACAACCAACATCAAAATGGCAAAAACACACACCTGCCCTGTTAACCAATAGCAAGGCAGCTGCTACTGAGGCAGTAAAGTGAAGGCAGACAGCAACAGCCTGTAGTTTAAGTCTAAGTCAGGCTCCATTAGTTTAGAAATTCCTGCGTCTCACACATAACACTGTAAAACAATTTAGTAGTGACTGTCCATAAAAACACTGTCTGCTTGTGATAACAGGATAACAAACATACAATATGCATGAGACGATGCATAAATATTTAATGTTATGATTATTCCTGAAAATCATTGGGATTCAATATTCAATATTATAGTAGAAACAGTAAACATAGAAATGTAAACATATATCTCTCCAAGAATGACTATTAACATATTAATAATATTATTATAATAATAATAATAATAATAATAATAACATCGATACCAAAAATCCCCAATGTTTACCACGATGCGCAATAATATCGCACATATTGTCCAATCCCTGATGTACAATAACTGTGAGTAAGGTCAAAGCAGACACTGATGATGTGATATAACATAGCCATCTTCAAACAGGAAGAATTTAACCTCAGTCATTTTTAAAAAGCCGCCTCCATGCGGACATGCTGCACAAGTCAGACCCGTTATTTACAGGCCCGTGGTCTGGTCAACTCGTGATTTTGGGACGCAGTTCCTCCGCGTGGAGACAAAAGAACGGAACGGTGCCACGAGCTGCTGCTGCTGTGTGGTGCTTTCTGTGCATCACATCCACCTGCCCTTTTCTTCCCTAAACCACAGCTGTCACAGGGGAAAGAGGCGCTTTCACTCACCCAGCACACCGGAGGAGCTTTGCGGCTCCGGCCTCTCCGCGTCTCCCGGCAGCGCTCGGTGTCGGTGCCGGTTGCTCTCGGGGCCGTCGGCGGCGGTGGTCCCACCGCTGGCGGCCGCCGCTGCCGTCGTCCCCGTGTCGGGCATGCTCTCTTATCAGCGAGGAGCGACGCAAGGTGAAGATATTCTCCGGGAAATCGTGGCCCAGTTGTGCATCTCAGGAGGAGGGCAAAGCATGGGGGTGGCGTGGAGGTCCGAGTGAAGGGTTAAGTGAGTGTGAAAGTGAGGTGAAGGTTGTCGGTGACGGTGCGGCGGCAGATCATCCTGTTGGTGCTCCGGAGCAGGATACGCGGTGAGATGGAGAGAGAGAGAGAGAGAGAGAGAGAGCCGCACCGACGAGAGGAGGGACAAAGAGAGGGAGGAAAGAGGGAGGGAGGAGGGAGGAGGGAGGCTTGGTGACACACACTTCACAGAAAACATCCACTGTGGTAGTCTAATCGTTTTATCACGTTTTTTCATGCAATTTACAGTATCTGACTTGTTTATTAATGTTAGTGACCTGGAGGCCACTGTGCAGAGTAACGTTAGGGGAACATTCTGTATGAAGGTGTGACAAACTAACATTCTGGGAACCAAAAGAGAATGTTCTCTAAAGGTTGTATGAAGGTTGTGACAAAATAACTTGAGGGGGACGTTCTTGGTTCCAAAAGAGAACATTTTATAAAGGTTGTGTAAAGGTTGTAACAAAGTAACGTTGTGGGAACCAAAAGAGAACGTTTGCTAAAGGTTGTATGAAGGTTGTGACAAAGCAATGTTCTGGGAACCAAATGTGCAACCAAAAACTAAAGTTAGGGGAACCTTAGCAAAATGTGTGATGGATTGGCGAACTGTCCTATCGCTCACCTGGGTTTGGCACAGCACCCTTCGCCCTCATGTGTATGATAGAGTGGTAGAAGATGGATTGGATTGGAGAATTTCACAAAAAAAACATATGGAAATGACTCCTTATTACTTGATATCATTTGGAGGGCCACTTGAAATCAATTGGGGCCTCGAGTTTGAGACCACTGATTTAGAATAAAACTATACATGAATTACTAATATGTTAAGCTATATGTAATTACACATATGCTTAGTATGTGGGACACATAATAACATATACTGTATATGTTGGATTATGAGCCAGTGGGCCCCTGGGCACAGACTGGAAAAGGGCCCCCCTGTGGGTGTGTGCCCCACACAGATTCAACCAGCTAAATGTGCTTTTTGTCAGGCAACACCTGTTAATAATAATATTATTGAGGGGCCCTATTAGACATGTCACATAACTTAACCTTCGTTATTTGACTGAGGCCCCGTGGAGACACCAGGGGTGGTTAATGAATAATGTAGTAGCAAAGATATTGGGATATTAATGCAGAGGTTTGGACTTCATCACCCTCTGAGCCCTTGGGCCCCCCTGGTCTGGGCCCCTCCTGGCCCGGTCAGAGGCAATCTATCCTTGGTGAGAGGAAATCACACACAGGTAGAGGAAGGGCACACAGATCTCACCAGACATGGAACAAAAGAAACATACCATACCATACCATTCCAACAAACACAAAATAAACACAAAAACACACCCACATAAAAACACACATTATTCGAAGATCAACAAATATTGGCAATTGTATTTGGCCGAGAGAAAATATGTTCCATGTCTTTCCTGCTTTTTTTCCACTGTCTCACTGATTAGTACCACATTTATCAAGTTACCTGGCCACGAAAATAAATAAATAAATTAAATGTGGACTTTGCAAACACACAGCCTAAGATACATGATACATGGCTAAAATACATGTGACTACAGGCCTGTATGTGTTGTTCTACTGAAATACAGCAGAGGAAATAAGGCAAGACGGATGGAAATGGACGATGAAAAATTGCATGACTACTAATTGTGCTTAATCCCAATTGTCTCCTTCATGAATCATATGGGATTTACTGATTTAAAAAAACAGTCATTCTTTTGGCAGCAACAGAGAACATAGGTTTTCTGACAGTGTTCTAGAATCTAGCAGGCCTAGGCCGCTGCTGTTTAGTGTAACTGCACTCCACCCTGTCCTTGAAGATTTAAATACACTATGATTTATTTATTAAGGCAAAATATATATATGTACATAGATTAAGTTTTTATTGACACCCAGCTCTAGGGACAACTAATATCTCCTGTCAGCCACACAGAGTACACTCTAGAAAGGCAGCAGATATGTTGTAAATGTTCAAATTTAGGCCGATTAAAGGTGTCACACACTCCAACAAACTGATGAAGCCTGACATCCTCCCTTAAAGTTCACACTGTGTTGCCACGCCTCCTCACTGCTGTCATATATCTTCAAAAAATTGGCAAACAAAAGTCAACCAATACCAAAGTGAGTCTACACCCTATACAAACACATCCTTCAAAATAAACACAGATGGTATTAACACAGTTTAATGAAGAATTACCACCATGTGGAACAGTTGACAGTTGTGTGTTTATGTGTGTATGACTTTCTGCCAGTCAAAATAATCTGTCATCTTTAATGAGATCAGTTGCCTAATGAACAGTCATTTTGTGGTCAGAAGAGACAGAGATGGTTGTTATGTATTGATGGCGCTCAACAGCTGCAACATGGCGGCTGCTGTCATGCTTTGTGCACACACTGAGCACTCCATGAATTATTAAGATTCCAGGTTAAAGATTGCTCCCCGAGCCTCAGGACAAGCCTCCTCAGCATGCACACGGTCGATCTCCTTGGCTTAATCCTCCACGATGCTGTGTTTTTTTGGTGCAGCCACAGAGATGGTCTGGCAGACCTCCCTCCCTCCCTCCCTCCCCCTCTTTTGGATGGCTCTTAGCTGAGAAACACCTCATATGTGAGCAGAAATTGTGCTTACTCACCACGCACTGGGCTGACAGCTGCAAGGAGCTGCATGAGGGGAACACAGAGCTGTGGACATGTGTAGTATAAGCCTTTGTATATACTCTGTGGTTTGTGTAAGTGTGTAGGTTCTGAATAATTATGGACAAAAATTATAGTCAAAAAATATTAACTTATCAAATGTCAATAAATCAAACAACCCCCCAAAAAGATGATTTGCCTGTTGAGGACAGCAGACAGTCTGTACACAGTGACATTTTTTGTTTCCAATAATAACTAACCATTTAAAAAGCACAGCCTCAACTATTTTGCATTTTGTCTCATTTGTTTCTCTTTATACATTATTTAAAACAAAAAAATATTTGTACAACCCTTTAAATCATTTCTTGAGAGAGATTTACAGAACACAAATAGTTCTGAGCAACTTAATGTGTTTTAAATTGTGTCTTAAATAAACTTAAATTGTTTTGTTTGTTTGTTGTTTTGCTCAGTTGAATGTTAAATCCAACCGTTACGCCCCCACGCCAATAGGGGGAACTACAAACCAGTTTTGTTTTTCAAATATAACGATAACTTATTTTCATCAAACCAGGATTTAAGCAGCTATAAATGTATCATTCGGCAGCAAATTTAATTATTTAAACTGACTTAATAAATACATACATAACGAAAACTTGTGTTTAACAACTGAAGCTATCTGACGCTGAATTTAAATGCCCTTATTACAGAGGACTACGGTAACATACTGTAAAATAAGCACGGCCCAAAGAATCAAGCTGCTTTGTAAGGAAATCAGCATCCGGTTGTGAGCCCACGCTATATATATATATATATATATATGTGTGTGTGTGTCTGCATGTTTGAAAGCACATACGCGAATGGGAAAAATAATAAAAATACAGCTATGAGTTTCAGAGAGTTTCTAAGTGGATTTTGAGCAAGTGTGTGATGACATAAACAAACAGTTTTTGGAAATTTTCAAATTAGAAGTCTATTTTTTTATGGAAAATTCTCCAACTAAAAACAGAATTTTCTAGACAAGACTGGCTGGGTTTTCAGGTTCAAATTTATGGAAAAAAATGTTTTTATTCTAACTCTAACTTGAGAATTTGATTTGTGATTGTTGCAATTTAATTTTAAATTTCGGAAACAGAAAACTGTACAGTACAAATGTGCGGTTTCCAGTGTGCTCGTAGTCATACATGTCCTGAACACAATGTGGCCAGTCTTGTCAAGAACCTATGAAAAACGTTGAGAATTTCTTCGATTAAAAAGTTTTTATTTTGAAGACCGGATGCTGCTTTCCTTACAAAACAGCTTGATTATTTGGTTCCATGAATTTTTACCGTAAAGTCAGCAAGTGTCGCCACGGAGAAACGAGCGTCAGATAGCATTGTTTAACAATAACTGTAATAACTGTTTAATCAACAACGAAATTAAATACAATGCAATAAAGTTTGTGGCAAACACTGTCATAATGTAGGAACATGTTTGTGGTCTAAATGAGTATAGGTTTATTTTGTTTTTGTCTCTTTCAGTTGCTACACGGACCAAATTTTTCCACGTACCGTAGGCGGGACTTACTCGAGATTGACAGGTTGAAAACCAATAGAAACATTGAAAGTGTGTGGTTGTGGAAAACGTTTACCAATAACAGTGAGCAGAGGGAGTGACGTCGTCGTGTAGAAACTAGAGGCATGAACGTGAGGTTAGACTCTTCACACTCGATGAGAAAACATTCTCACATAATTAATTGTCGACATTTACAAGATGACATTACCCCCGAAATGTACACTTACACAGACTGACAAAGATAAATGTCTGCTTCATGATTTTGTAAAAGACGGAACACATTTTTAACCGTATTTCGTTTCTAACAAATTAGCCATGAGTGAAATATTTGGTGTCACTGTCCTTTAATTATGTTTCCATTTGTCTGTCGTGGAATAATGAGAGCTGCCATCCACACGCGTAGGATCAGGTTTGTTTACTTATATCAATTTCATCTATTATTTACTGGCTTCTATACTTTTTTCCTTGTGGTTATATTTTCAGTGGACTAAAGTATGAATATTCCTCTGTTAACTTTTATTATTAAATCACCTGATAAACCATCATATTTCATATATTTTGCCCTCCTGTATTTCTTATTTTTATTTTTCATACAAGGATAATGCCTTATGGTTTCCTTTTACAATCTCTAACTGAACAGATTTGTGTTTATACACTACAGCATGTATGATGCTTATATACAGTTCTAGAGAGGCACGATATTGGATTTTTTCCTATATCCAATATGCCGATATATCCGGAGTGCTTGGGTCGATAACCAATACCGATATCTATCTATCTATCTATCTATCTATATATATATACATATACATATACATATATTTATATGTATATGTGACTTTCCTTTTGCCCAACTGTGGAGGCAATTTAGTCTCTTCTTTAGTAAAATTACCATAAAATGTTTCATATTGTATCACAGTAGATGTGGATATAAAACATCCATATAAATAGATGGCATCAAAAAAAGAATAGGGGGCGCTAGCACAGAAGTCAAGGAGGTAACAGCTTTTTCAGCCTACTATTTTAGTCATTCATCATACTGGTGGATATTGGAGTGTTTACTGTTATCGGATAATTCATTTTAAAGCCAATGTCTGCCAATACAATATCGTGCAGATGATATTTTGTGTCCCTATACAGTAAAAATATATAAAAAGAGAGTACTGTATGTGTATGTCAACATTTTAATCGTAAGCTAAAGTGAATCTAATCATTCTCTTATCCCCAGCAGAGGAACTCTGCCCGGCAGACTTCTGTCCTCCTGTGATGGTGTTCCAGCTGGACTAGCTGATGCTGATACCATCTTTGCCTTGTCATCAGGTCATGGCAGGTGTGGTGTTGCAGTGGTGCGAGTCAGTGGTCCAGCCTCGGCTACGGCACTGAGGTGTATGGCTGGGCTCACACGCAGCAGCCTGCCTCCTCCACGCAAAGCTTTGTTACGATGCATCACAGACGCCAAAGGCAAAGAAGTGTTGGACCGTGGACTTGTTCTCTGGTTCCCTGGTCTGTTCTCTTTTTTACAGTGTATACACAAAAAATTGTGAACTCATGACATACACAATATATACAGGACATCCCAAATCAGAGCTTTTAGAAGTCTCTTTGCTCATGACATTAGTGCTTGACTTTGTATTTACTAAGATCATGTTTGTTTCTTGGTATCTTGTGAAGGCAGAATGTTGCAAATTTCACAATTTAACTATAGTATGATATTCTGAGAGCCATCAATCAATCAGACTTTATTATATAGCATGTCTCATACAAAGCCTCCTAACCACCACCCACCTGCCAATCACTCATCATCCCACCCCTTCTGCACGTAAATCAGATAAAACAAAAGAAACAGAGACCAGGCACAAACATGACACATTTTGCAACAGCTTTTTATCGAGACAAATCAAAGCAGCTTTATACTAAGGTTTTATTTAAGGTTTCCTGTCACTTGGCACCTGACAAATGTTTTGTTGTTTTCTCTCTTGTGTTCATGTCATCAGCTCCTCACAGTTTCACAGGAGAGGACAGTGTGGAGTTCCACATCCATGGTGGTACTGCTGTCATTACTGCTGTTCTTCAGGCTCTAGGTAACATCCAGTTCATATCAGCCAACTGTAGGCTGATATTAACTTATATAATGGGATATAATTAAGTAGATCCACTGACTTTACAGGATTTTAATGGTATATTTATTTTTATAACTTTGGTTTTTTAAAGCCTGCATACGCATTTTAAACATAGAATATGGTCCAGTTGGGCAACTGTGCATCACTGTGACCTAAAAGAGAAACCGTACACATCTAGTCCTCTTTCTGGCAATATGTTATGCAGTTCTCCCTCTGACCCACTAGAGGGCAGTATTACACAATCAGAAATGTTAATATAAATTTCTATTCTAGAATATTTGAGTAAGTTGACAGTTTTTGTACCTAAAAGATTTTGACTGTATTATTTGGGTGATAATTACATAATTATTTGGCCGTTGTGAAAGGACCATGACCCCATTTGGTAAATGATTTTGCTCACCATTGTCTCTCGCTGATGTGACTTGAAAAAGGGGTTGAGAATACAATGAAAATGTCACCTCTTTAACCTGCACACAGTTGTGCCTGTTTTCATACCATGTGAACCCCAAGTGACATGTTGAACCCGCATTTTCCTCCTTCCTGTGTGTGTGTGTGTTCGTGTGTATGTGCTTTGTGTGCATGATGTGTGCTCTTCTTGTACCTTGCACGTTTTGAATGTTTGTATGCTGTGTTTGTGCTTCTCAGGAAGCGTGCCTGGCATGAGGCCTGCTGAAGCTGGAGAGTTCACGCGAAGGGCCTTTCAAGCAGGAAAACTGGGTCTCACAGAGGTAGAAGAACATTGAACACACACACACACACACACACACACAAACACCCTCTTTGTGCAAAAACATGCGAGTACAGCTATCTGTAGCTTTTTTTGAAAAAGCTAGCAAGTATGAAGACTTGTGGGGCTAATCTGGATATTTTGTGTATAAAACACTATCCTTTATTATGATTCAGAGGAAATATTAGCAGTAGAGTCAAGTTTTAACTTATTAAAAGATTAATATAGCAAATATGTCTTTTTATCATGAGCAGTACTATAATTCGGTATAAATAATTATCCCATAATAACATAATAAAAGTGTATTACCAAAATAACAATTCTTCAACTATCATTCAGGAATACAAATCTCTTTTTAATCATGTGATATTTATTGTGATAATGTCCTGTAAATAATAAATATAGAATCCCTCTCTAATAAAATTATACAGTATACATACTGTATATTGTACACATAATCAGTCAGATTGAAAAAGGGACCATTACAATAAATATATGTACTGTAAGCATACACAGTATTTCAATTACTACTTCTTTTTAAATATTAAGTTGTATCATGCTTTGTGAAGGTGGAAGGACTCGGGGACCTGATCCACGCCGAGACGGAAGCCCAGAGGAGACAGGCCCTCAGGCAGATGTCAGGAGACCTGGGACGCCTTTATCAGAACTGGAGCCACAAACTAAAACGGGTACGTTGACCAGTCATTCATACGATTCATGTGACACAGGTTTCCATACATGCAAACAAGAGGTTTTTACACCTGAACTGGAGCTCACTTAATTTATCTAATCTTTAATGTTATAAAATCTGATCACAATAACAATAACCAACTTTGCACTTGAACTTTGACCTATTATCATGCTCAATTTGCGTTAGTCTTAAGTGTGATTAGATGTTAGTCAATTTTGTTTTAACACCAAAGCTGCAAACTGACAGGTGGACTGGGCTCCAACAGAAAATCCTTTTTTAAATCACAATGCATTGTCCTGTTATGAATTAGCCTGTGTTGTGGCATCCTGACAAGAGCCTGACAAGATTCCACAATCCTGAATCCTCAATCTCTCCCTGGAGAGACATTGTCCATGTTCATATCGAGTGTTTCTCCGAAAACAATATTGGAAACAACCCGCAGGTACTATGGCTGTAGGTCACATCTCAGTGGTTTCACTCCCACACAATGCTTTCCGGGTTTGTTTTGTACTTCTGCAGCTGCTTTTTCACCACACTGATGATGGATTAACCTATGGAAACCTGAGGCTTCCTGTTTTCCATGGTTCTGTAGCACATGCACTGTGTGCATTTTCTGCTCATTAGTGAGGATCAAAATATTGATGTACTGTAGATACTTGTTTTGCATCACTTTCAGCTCTGGGAAAAACAAAAGTCAAAGTTGAATTCATGAACATTCAACCAAAAATTAAGACTTGGTTATCATTTTGCACGTGCTGAGTAACATGGAAACATTTCTACATCCCAGCAAGTAAAAATTAAAAATGTATTTTTAATGTTCCATTAGATTCTTCAGGGAAGATGTTTGTTGTCCTCTCTAGAAGTAAACTGAATATCTTTAGTTCGTGGTCAGAACCTTATGGCACACCTTTACTTTATGTTTGGGAGACACAGATTACCTTTTGGTCACATTTTTTCTGACATTTAAAGAAATATGACACCATGAGACTGAAGAACAGCTTCTTTACTGGAGCTGTCAAACACTGATAGATCACAGGCACACACACACACACACACACACACAAAACAATCAGGTTTACTTTATACAATCCTCTGTGCAATAACTGTGCATTGTTAAGTGTTTTTATCCTTTACAGTGTTCTATTTTACACATTTTATTTTACCAACTAGTTTGGACCAAAGAGGTCCGGAACCTCTTTCCCGTATTATTTTGAGCTCCAAAATCCTTGTTTAACAGCCTATCCATTCGTAATATCTATCCAATCCAATCCAAGTGATTGATGACAAATGTCATTCATAGATTAATCTACAATGAAAATCAATAGTTGCAGCCCTAAGACGGTTGTTATCACTATGTGATTATGTCACACCGTAAAGGAACATTTTGAGAACATTAGATGTTCTGTCAGGTTGTTTACTGTCTTGACATGAGTCACTGCTGTCGAGTTGTTAATTTGGACTTTCCTGAGGAAAGCTGCTATTAAGTGTCCAGAGTGGCAACTCTATTTTTGACTTTTAAAGAACAAGATGTATTTAAAGTCATCGTCTGCTCTATAACCTGCTGCTATTTACTCAAACAACAACCATACTTTTCTGAGCATCTGGCTTTGTATTGTTTGTTGTACTATATGTTCTTCTATGCTGCTGCTGCATTGTTGTTGTTATCAGTTGATTATCTTGCGTCCTTCATCTGAAAACAGGCTCTGTGAAGCAAAACTATCAGACCTGACCGAGGTAGTGTTTGTTTGTACAGAGGCGGCTGCGCCTTTGGGGCATTTTTCTAGCAGTATATTTCACTTTTTGTTTCCAGGCATATCCCAACCTGTTTTCTGCGGTCTCACTTTACTAGAGCAGAGTTGCTGTTGCCCTCTTCCATCTTTACTGTGGAAGAGAAGCAATGTATGTGGGCGACACAAGATCCAAACACTGCTTTACTGACAAACAAAGAGAGAGTCGTGTGGAGCTGAACTCATCTGACATTGGTGTGAAACAAATGGACGTTTGTTTATATTTAAATTTATAGTTTTCACTTCATAGATATAAGCTGTTTGGGAAAGACTTTATTTGAAGTTAACCTTTATCCTCTTACATTAATTCAAAAGTAGTCCAACTGAACATTGTGTCTTACAATGTGGTGGCAACTGTGATTTTATGTCTATCCTGTTTACATGTAATCCTGACAGAGCCTGCGCTTTCCTTTTTGCATCTCGTACAGAGCAGCAGGTCACTAACTGCACATGACCACTTCACCTCAGTGGATTTGAGCCAAACCTTCCTCCACTGCGTGTGGTTTCGGAAAATGTGGACAAGTGATTTTGCAACGCTTTGGCACCCGATCAGACCAAACTGGGCCAGGTCTTCTCCCATGAGAAACTGGTTAGCTGCTTGTCAGCAGCTTTCTTCACACAGTTCCTAGAAGCAATTTTCACAGGCCTTTATTTTGTATTCAGAGTTCTGGAAATCCATTTAATCAGCGGTATACCATCTGTATGATGCTTTAGGTCAAACTCTTATCTGACACCCAAACAATGCTGTTTTTGTCACAGTTGGCTTCCCACTTTTGTGAAAGGATTAAAGTATGGAAATCTGACGCTTCCTGTTTTTGTGCAGCTATACTACTATTGTATTTATGTTCTGCTATGTCAATCACGATAGTGATCAGTGGTTCATACTCTGACAATCTGTATTCTTGATTTAATATGTTCTCAAAAATATGCACGTAAAGAAACCCTTTAATCTAATGTCAGTATATGACAAGGTATCTAAAGTGAATAAATGTATCGGAGAGCACTAAAAACAGTTTAAGGCATAATGATGGTTCAGACAACACAAAATCAATCATAAGCAATTATGAAATAAGATAAATCATCAGGCATTTATCAATGATACATAGCAAGAATGCTGATACTGTATCAAACAATAACGACTTTTCTCTCAATATCTCTCTAATATAAAATAAAAACCATGGCGTTTTGGACAACATCATCATTGTTATGTAAAGTTGTAACAGATCAAATCAAAAATGTAATTAATTAAAAATCAGGTCTGATGATAAACAAACATCTTACAGTTTATGTTACGAGTAAAATGGAAATCTGGAAATACTGGAACTGATTTTAAGTAGGTTTAAAATGATCTCAACTTTAATTTGAAGGTGCAGTCTGTATATTTTACTGATGTAAGCTATACATGTTTTTTCATTTTTATTACAAGTAACTTCTTTAAATTGCATGTTGAAGTCTTACTTGTTGACATGTATTGTACATTTTGTTTCCAGTTCATTGCATTCACATTTCCTATGTTCTGTGTGTCGTTTTCAAATTAACTTAATGGTATGTGTATATATGTTTGTGTGTGTGTATATATATATATATATGTATATGTATATATGTATATATATATATATATATATATATATGTATATTTATTTGAATTAAATTGAATTTCTAATCTCTATTTTTCATGCCTCACAGTGTCTTGCTCATGTTGAGGCCTTCATCGACTTCAGTGAGGATGAACTAATTGAGGACGGGGTTTTAAACCAAGGTATGTGTGGTGAACTTTGTCCTGTGTGCTGCAGAAAAATAACAGGACAGTGATCTCTGGGGCTTTGGAGGGGAGGTGTGCGGGTCTCAAGGTTCTGTCGCTGTCTAAAGAGAGGAGTCTGAATTCTTTCCTGTTTGGATCTTCTAACGCTCTCGTGTGAGGTTGCTGCACAGCAGGTAGAAGCCATAGACATCGTACTGCTCAAAAGGCAATTTCCTTAAGGATGTGTGGATAGAAGACCAGGGGGACGGCAAAAACATTCGTCTTGCCTTCAAAGACAACCTGCCATGCCACTCACAGAAATAGTGCAGCAAGCACCACCATCTACAGTCCACTGTCTCACTTGCCAGTTTTCTCATTCTCACAGTCCAAAGTTGTGTTTGTGTGTGTGTGTGTGTGTGCGTGTGCACATGAGGGATGTCCCCCCTGAGTCTGTCGCCTACTGTCTGGCGCTGGCAGAGCTCTTTAGAGAGCCTCAGATGTTGTGAAGTGTGAACACAATAAACCCTGGGAACTCCTGTTTGTTTCGGTGGCACAAAATTGTGGCTCTTGCCTCTGAGTAAATAATAATACACTGAGGCCCAAAAATAGAAAATCTGGCATAAATAACTTCCATTTTCACCTACAAAGAAACAGCAGGTTACATGATTTCTGTTATGTCTAAATTTTAAAAGTTTCATTTCAAGTCATTCCACATTTGTTGTATGTAATGTGCTTCAGGATTGTAGACAGGTCAAATTTATCTACTGTAAGAAAAATGATTTATTGCTGACGCACTGCATTGTTAAACACGTTTTTCCGCTTCAGTCCAAGGGGAAAGAGACACGTCCATGACCCATTTTTGGTCTAGACGCAGAGTGTCAGGAGCAGGGCGACAGGCCTTTTTCCCTCAAAGGACAGAAATTCTTTTTTCAAGGACATGAAAGTGAAGTTAAACATGACACACTCGTCATGTCCTGTTCCCTCTCTGTCTTTGTCTCCCTCTCACCACCGGCAGTGGACACATCGGTTTGCCATTTACAGGCAGAGATGGAGCGACACCTGAAGGACGAAAGGAAGGGCGAGCGGCTTCGCAGTGGCGTGCAGGTGGTCATCGCGGGAGCTACTAATGCGGGAAAAAGTAGCCTGCTCAACACACTTTGTAAGAGGACCTGAGTAATATCGCACACACATACACATTTACTATCGTGTCAACCATAGTTAGGAAATAAAGAATGCAATATCTGTTCTATTAAGGGACAATATTGAAGGGGGATATATCTTAAACAAAGAGACACACACTGACTTTGGAATAAAGCTGAAACTGTTCAAATATTTCAAGTTCTCCTCACACAGGTTCTACTGCCTGTGCTGTGACATCTCTCTGATTCTTGCCATGCACCACATGCTATTGGAATCACAGTTTAGAAAAATGTAATGAACATAATGAAAAGTCATTACTGTGTATCATACAGGTCCATATATACAGTAGATGTAAGCAAGTACTACATGTGTTTTATGTAATCAGTGTTTGCCTTTTCCTCTCTGATTATAAGTCACTCTCTAGGGTCATTTGGTATCAACCTAATGAATCCCATGTTGTTTATGGCATGGGGTTCTGTTTGTTTATGAAATTGTATCCTGAAATCATTAAGAAGCCCATTACATAAACTATCCAGTGGAGACTCGGTTGTGGGTCCTCACTGCTTCCTATCAGAATAATAGGGGTATTTATCAAGTTTAAGATAAAGTCCCATTATCTGTTCCTGTTCAGATAAGTCTTCAGTCTGGCCAGACAATTTGCAAGTAATAATGAGAGTTATTTGGCATAGGATTGAGTGCAACGGACCTGCATGAAGAATAAGGGAAGGCATGAGGGGAAAATCTCCTGTAGTGTTTGGACAGTGTGGAACTTAAGTACTGTATCAGCTTTATTTATATCCACTCTGTACAATAGAGCTTTCAGTGATTTTATGTCAGATTTCCTATTCATTAGATGCTTAAGAAATCATTTGAAGCAGTTTTACATATCACCATTACAAATCTTGTTAGGTTGTATTGCACTGTAGTGTCATATAGAGCTGCATTGTGGTTACAAAACTTGTGCCTTCATTATGAATAACATGGACGTTACATTTATTTACTGCTGGGAATATTCAGAACAACACACTGTATGTGTATTATTCCATAGTTAAAATTTCCTGAAGACATTTAACAATTTACTCATGTTCTAATGTTTGTGGGGAAAAATTGCATAGCTGTTCAGGAAAATAACTTATTATTATTAATATTTATTTATTGGAAGACTTGTTCAGGTTTTATGTCTTCACTAGGAACATGTCTTAACCACAAACTTGCTGGGGAGGTCATAAAGTTTTCAGTTGGACAAATACATTCATGATTTTGGCCTTTTTCTAATTTGCTGAAAATTACCTCCTTTGTGCTTTTTTAAATACAGGCCAGAGACCTGCTGCCATTGTGTCTCCCATGGCTGGGACCACCAGGGACATAGTGGAGACAGCACTGGACATAGGCGGCTTCCCCGTCCTGTTGAGTGACACAGCGGGCCTCAGAGACAGCCCAGACGTGGTGGAAAGAGAGGGAGTCCGTCGAGCTCGGGAAAGGTAGGGAGGAAATTTTAATTCAGTTTCATAACTTTGCTTGAATACAAAACAATAACATACGCAGAGTCCTGCCTGTTTGCCTGAGTACAATATAACAGGACGAATTAGGCCTGGGATCAGTGGATTATGTCACTGGAAACAAAGAAAGGAAGAAATAAGTCAGCGCTTTTCCCTCGTACATGCAATCATATTTTTGTGATGTCTGTGTAACCTCCAGAGTTTATTCTTATTACTGAGCCACGGTTATAAATACATGGGACAAACACTCAGGAGGTTGTGTAACGATTTTTTTTTCTTCATGTGTAATATAGAGCCGGGACATACACAACCATTTACTAACAGCCACTTCCACTGTTTACACCAGGGAAGAATAGCAGCGGTGGTAGCGGTCGTCATCACCACTTCATCATATACAAACAGGCAGACTCACTCACTCATACGAGCATCAACCCTGATACACACACTTGTCCATCTGCACTGAGATGTTTCTGGAGACCATAAGGAAATGTAATTACGCCTACAGCTCATGCCACACATTGATTAATAACTGATTTATGACTGAACGTTTCCTGTCTTTGTAAGAACTGTTCATAAATACCGCAGCTACAACATTAAAATGGCTATGCATTATTTACAGTACATTTTACTTTTACTTTTAGTTTACTGAGCACTTTAAATTCACGGAGATTAGATTCATTAGAATAAATTCATAAATTCATTAGATTAGACCACCACCCAAAGCCACAGTTGCCCTAAATGATCAATATTGTAATTATGTAAACATACTTTTTCATGCTTCTGTAATGGTTAGTACATCAGTATGTAGAAGCTCTTTAACCAAAATTATATTTTTAAAATATAGGGGTTTTTTTTACAAAGAAACAAACAGTACATCATTATTTCTATATTAAGATGTCAAATTATAGTTAGTTATTTGCATTCAATAAGTTTTAATTGAATGTTGTACTTGATTAATTTCTGACTTCTCAGAGAGGAAGCCCAGTGAGCCGACTCAAATCTAGGTATAGAAAGGTGAATTAATTAGTTTTAGTTTACGCTGTATACTGTATACTGTATACTGTATATCCTGCAGTGCTTTTTACTATGGATGGAAACCATCAGAGCAGACATTATTCCAGACCTGCAGTACTCCAATATCTTCACTTGTCTGATAAACTTTACATTATCCTAGTCCGTAGGTGTGTAGACATTACAATAAAAGTGTGTAATGTAAACTATAATCAAGAGATTCAAGCTAGTAAGAAATCCTTCGAGATCTTTGAGGGTCCGGTAAAAACACTTTCCCGCTCCCCAGCTGACAGAGAGATGAGTTGCCTGACATATTGCCTGGCACATATTGTATGTTGTTTTCAGTTGCGTTGTTCAGATTTGGACAGAGGACATAAGAGGACTGGTTAAAATGTAAGAGATTTTCGGGAACAGAATAACAGGTTGAAGCTCTTTACACCACGCAGGATGATCAGAGAAGAGCCACGTTTGTACGATGCAGCATACATAAAAGCACATGTTCATCAGGTGCTGTTATCTTCGCGCGTCACGTGTTGCATGGGCAGGGCCACATGTGTGCAGCTGGTTGCACTCCTGTCCGAGGGAGTGACGGCGTTGTTCTGGGAAACTTGCGTGGGGGTATAGGTGGTCAGTACAGTAGCAGGATGTGTGTGTCACAGTAAAGAAAGAGACAGGGGTATGTTGTATTAGGAAATAAGCGTTAAGTGCCATAAAGGAATTGTCAATAATGTGAATGCATGCAGAACACTAGAAATGATGGCATTGTAGATTATAATATCAGGAAACTTTCAATCAGTTTTACTCAGTGTAATGCTCAAGCATATCTGGAGTAAACCTGGCATAGTAGAGCTTTTTCACAGGGTTAATTAGGATTCCACTCCAGATTTAAGAGAGCCCAGGTCGTGCTATTGTTCAAGTGTAAGTGTAGGTCACACTAAATACTTGACACTTTAACCTGAAAAATTTATTATTTTAAAACTGCAATCATGTTTCCTGTATTACATGGATGTTTTCCAACATCTAACAAGTGATCAAGAAATAATGACTCTGTATGGTAACATAATAGTGTTGCTAAAACTACAGTACATGTTCCTGCCAAAATTATGTTGTTTTGGATTTGACATGATTGGGGGCCATATGGTGAAGTGGTTAGTGCTCTTGCCTTTGCAGCACGAAGACCTGGGTTTGCAACCTGTTTGGAACAAAGGCCTTTCTGCATGGAGTTTGTATGCTCGCCCCGTGTGTGCGTGGGTTTTCTCCGGGTTCTCCGGTTTCCTCTCAGAGTCCAAAAACATGCCGATATGAGGGTTAGGCAAATTGGACACTCTAAATTAAACATAGGTGTGAGTGTGAAAAAGGAATGGTTATTTGTCTCCATGTGGCCCTGTGATGGACTGGTGATCTGTCCAGGGTGTGACCCGCCTTTCGCCCTCTTGTCAGCCAGGATTGGCACCAGCTCCCCCCACGACCCTCATGTGGAGGATAAGGCGGTAGGCGATGAATGAATGACGGGATTGCATGATGTCTGCTCCTGGAGCTCTACATAATGAAAAAAATCAGCAGATTCTCAGACCAAGATATGGAACATTTCCAATATTTGTACTTGGCAGGTTGAAAAGCATCAGATGGAGATGAGATATTAAATGACTGCTTTCCAACTAGTTTCAAGTGGAACAATGACCCACTCTAGTTGTATTCATGGAAATGCAATAATTAATTGTAATCATTCACTTATAAATGGGTGACTTTCTCAAAATGTGTCTGTGTCATAACAGAATCAGAGGAAAAATAAAATATAAAACGTAAAACAAATATAAAAAATTCTGTTTGTTTAAGTGTATAGGAAGGGTGGACAGCATGTCAGGGATTTTTTTTGTGCCAAGAGCAGGCCAGAGGCTTGTGACCGGGGTCACTACAGGAAGGACATGGTAAGTACAAGCATCCGCTGCTGCTGCTGCTGCTGCAAGCTCACAGAGGGACAGAGGTGTAGCACCGTAGAGTATTCAGCATGAATGATATGACCATCTCCGTTCATACTGTTTGTGGAACATAGGCTGCATTTCTTATTTATTCCTCTGCAGTACACTACAGCATAACACAGTTGGTCCGAATCCTGGTTAAAACGCTCATCTATCTGTGTGTGGGGTTTTTTTGTGTCCAGGGTCGAACAGGCAGATCTGACTCTTGTAGTTGTGGACTGTGCTCACCTTCTCACTGATGCGCAACAGGCTGTAGACGTCCTTCAGACACACCTGATGTGTGTGTTGTCCTCCCAGGAGCAGCCTGAGACAGGTATCATGTCTCTTTCACCTGCACTTTTTTCAGTTCTGAGTTTTGTTTTATGACCTGAAATTGAACTGCTCAGTTATTTGGCACTAAAATGTAATTTATCCTGTCATTGGTCATCTATTAGAAGTCACATCATTAAAATGTTCAGTAGTGGAGTATTTCACAACAGTAAATGTTAACGCTTGTTTTAATCAGTTCTAGAACAGAATAGAAATGGGGTGCAGTGTTCAAGTAGTAGTAGTAAAAGTTTTAAGGTAGAAGTAGTAGTAGTAGAAGTCGAAGTAGTTGTAGAAGAACTAGAAGTAGTAGATGTAAAAGTAGTAGTAGAAGTAGTCGTAGTAGTCGTAGTTGTAGAAGTAGAATTAGTAGTAGTAGTAGTAGTAGAAGTGGAAGTAGAAGAAGTAGAAGTAGTTGTAGTAGTAGAAGAAGAAGTAATGGTAGTAGTAGTAGTAAAAGCAGTAGTAGAAGAAGTAGAAGTAGAAATACTAGTAATAGCAGTAGTATTATTAGAGCTATATTGTTATTATAGAAAGAAAAACTAAATTACAGAGCTTGGCTCACTCCACAAATCCCATAAATTAAAGATGCGACATAATTACCTCATAACAAAGTAAATACAAATTCTCTAGTTAAACATGACCCAAGTCAGTATGTAATACTTTATAAAAAAAAAAAAAAAAATATTATTGTTATTGGTTTGTGTTTTATTCAGACAGGTGCCTGTTGGTGTTGAATAAAAGTGATCTGCTGCCTGAGTGTGAAAGACAGAAGCTGGACAGAGAGATGAGACGGGTTTCTGGACTTCCTCCTGTCTGTCTGATCTCCTGTCACACTAATGATGGACTGCAGGACTTTCTGACAGTGCTGCACAGCAGTGTCAAAACTCTGTAAGCAGAAATAATATTATATAATAATTATTTATCATGCTACATGTTTCATTTTATATATCTTATACAAATTATTACAAATTACAAATAAGAAGACAACAAAATGCATTTTCTAAAACCTGAACATGTGGCCTATCAACACACACTCCAGGATGTCCATATAAGGAGTTGTGTATTATTCCTGCTGCAATTTAGCAAGGGTGCATCTGTCTCATTGATCTGTGTGAGCACTACTGGTTAAATATAAACAAATGAATCAAAAATGCAAAATTATTGTGCTGCAAATAAAAACTGTTTGTGCTTTAACTTGTGTTTTTGGTTTGGAAAAAGCACAAAGTAAGAAGAGAAGTTTTATTGCTCTGGTTCATTTTGTTCTCTCACTTCCTCTGTAGGTGTGGCGACCCCCTGTCTGGAGCCCCCACCCTGACCCAGGCCCGCCACAGGGCCCACCTGCAGCAGTGTGTGGCAGCTCTGGCTCAGTACAAAAGGCACCGTGACACTGACCTTGCTCTGGCAGCAGAGGGTGTCCGGTTGGCTCTCACCAGCTTGGGCCGGATCACTGGACGAGTTGCGGCAGAGGAGATCTTAGATATAATCTTCAAAGACTTCTGCATTGGGAAATAGTCAGATGAGCGAGAGTGAAAACACAAATAACATGTAATAAATTATGGGTATGTTTGGATAGCAGGGCTGTGGTGTTCTCATGACGTCCCAGAGCGTCAATAAAGAGAACTGGACAAAAGGGCACAGCCTTGGCACGGTGCCAGGCTTCGAGGCATAGCCCGGAGTGAAGAGAATGAAATTTGTGTTCCTGGCTGTGGAATCACCTCTGCTCCCAAGACACAAACATGTTTATTTATGTGTTGATGCTTTTTTAAAACTAAGACTGAAATAGTTTTTGTTTGGTGACAGGTGCCTCAGAGGCCCCATCTGCTGCACAAGTGTTTGGCAAGATTTAAGTCATGATATAAAAATAGATTTTTGAAACTTTTTGATTTCTGGACCACAGGCACAGAAGTCACAACAATATGAGTAAAGTCTGCTGCAGATCTGTGAGGCTGTGGACTCAACGTTTGGATGTTTAGTTTCAAGTTTTTGAAAGATTTCTGACAGGGTTTTTTTTGACAAGTGGTCTAATAAATTTGTCAAGCACTGTATACATGTATGAAAATTATTGATCCTAGTCTTGTGTGTTGATCGGAGTTGTGATTTAAGGTTTCGATGTCAGAGGATTTTCAGATTTCGCTTGCGTTCGGGAAAGGCTTGGTGAGAGTATGACTGAAGACACAAAGAAGCAAACATAAAAGATTCAGAGGAGATTTCTACTACCCAAAAAACAAGGCAATCAGAGATGGAAGAATTCAACCCATTAACTCAACAAGCCTGTCGGCCTATGTGTAATGGTAGATCGTCTGACTCCAGATCACAAGGTTGTCTCTTCAAATCCACGTCAGGGTCAAAGTTCTTGGGCAATGTGTGTGTCTATCACAAATGCGAACAAGCCTCTATCGGCCTCTGTTGCTCATATTGGCGGAAAGCACACACACACGCACACACAGAGCCACCAAAAACAATACCTCACTCCCACGGAAGAAACTATAAAATTTTAGATGACACACCAAACTATGACTTTTTTGTCTACTTTTGAACAACATGCGAAACTATAACTTTTTTTGTCATGACATACTAAACTAACACATTTTGATGCAATTTTGGACAACATACTAAACTATGACATTTTGCTGCGATTTTGGTCGACATACTAAACTATGACATTTTTGTGCAATTTTGGACGACATACTAAACTATGACATTTTAAAACTAGCTCTGTAACAATAAGTAAAGACTTACCTTTTTCCAAGAGCGATGGCATCATCGAGCTCAGGTCACTGAACTGTAATTCAAGAGAAGATTCATTAACAAAACCAGCAAATGTCAACATAAATCGTAATTTTTTGTGTCTGTTGAGCAGCAGCAGCAGCAGCAGGTGTAAACATGCTCTCTCACCTCCCCCATGACAGCAATAGGAGTTTCTCCAGTGGCCTGAGCGACACGATGCTCCACCAGGTAAAACATGTACTCGTCATAAAGAAGGCGGATCAGGTGGAAAGAGCCAAAACTGGCAGCACTTCGCAGAGTGAGGTCTCTGATCACCATGGAGCTGCAAGGAGGAGGCAGAGAAGAACAGAGAGATAGTCTATAAACCTTTCGGTCCATTTTTTACAAATACATAAATAAAAAGGTTTGTTGTGCTCTTGTGTTTATGTTACCTGTAAAAAGACCATTTGAGTAAGAACTGGCGTGCAGCTTTGGGGAAGCTCGGGCTGCCCTGGTGAGGCTTCAGCACCTGAGACACCACGTTGTCCAGCCAGGTAGCCCACTGGTCCAGAGAGCTCTGCTGCTGCAGGGTGACTTTAAAGTCCTGCTCCAGACGCTGGACCACACTCTCATCACACTGACACACCCAAGACGCCTGCTCCTGTTAAGACACAACAAAACACAACCAACCAGGTTCAGTGAAGAAAACAGCAAACACAATGTGAGAGCAACATGATCAAACATCAACACAAAACAGTTTAACGTGAAGCTGACGGCCAGAGCTTCACTGCTTTATTCAAAATTTACCTGGACATTAGCAAAGTCCACCCTGTTGAGGTCGGAGAGCATCTGGTTGATCTGGGAGGTGTTCTGGAGGACAGCCCGGGCTGCCTGGGCCAGGTGGTTCAGGCTGGTGTAACGTCTCAGAGTCTGGGCAAAGGCACTGACCACGGCCACCTGAGCAGCACAGGACACACAGTCGTGTTACCGAGGTCACAACTTAAACGTTTACTCACAATAACTGCATTTTAAAAGGTCCAGTGTGTGAACATTAGTGAGACTGCACAGTGCAATAAACCGAGTACTCCTCTGTTAGCACAACTCACTCCACTCTTTCACACATTCTTCATTGTTTTATGCAGGGCCATCAAAACGCAAAAATGCACCTCCTTTCAGGCAGTTGTAGAAACATGTCAGTGCAAGGCGGTAAAGAAAAGCCCTCAACTTACACATTACACATAAAAGTCTCATTCTGAGGCTATGAAATCACACTATTACCAATTATACACTCACACAAACATACCTTTGGATAGTGCTGCCAATAAACCCACCTAAACTAGACCAGACTATACAATAAGACAGTGGTCACTCAGTGGTCACTCAGTGGTCAGCAATTGGTGGCCCGTGGGCCAAAACTGGCCCGCCAGCATCAGTATCTGGCCCGGCAGATGATTTAACAAATCTGATCTTAAATTATTTGCTTATCTTCACAAAAATAATTAATTTCATATGGAGTTCAGAGCTTTTATTCAGAAAAAATATGAACTGAATATGTTCTGTTGCTAGAATTGACAGTTAGCCTAAACTAAAAGTTTTGGTCACACATGAGCGACACAAATTTGTAAGGAAAGGAGGAATAGGGATAAACGTCAGAATAAATTGTTCCATAATGGACATAACTGTATAATCCATTGAAGACATGCAAACACAGTGTAGCTGAAGTGGATCAGAGTCTTTCTCGTTACCTTGGTGCGGATTATCTCTTGTGGAAAGCTGGTCATGGCGTTAGTCAGCCAGCCCTCCAGACTCTTGGCAAAGTTACGGATGGCTTGAGTGAGAGTGCCTGTGGAACGAAAACACCCTGGATTACAAGACAAGTTTACTACATCGCCGTTATGTTGGAAGCGCACGTGGCACCGAGTCAGGCAAGTCTGTCACAGGATAAAAATCGAAATCCCTTAAATCTAACGGCGAGTGTTTGACAGGAAGCAGAAATACTAGGAGTCAGATCTTTACTTAATACTACTTCTTCACATGAGTTGATCACAGCCATGAACAGTGTTTGTTTTAGAAATCATCCTCCATCTCATTACATTTAATCTAACAGAGGTGAATAAATAACTAACTGGTTGATCCACACATTAAGATTGATTGATTGATTCATGCGTCCATATTCTATCGACGTATCCTCCACGTGAGGAAGGGAGGACACTGTAGACAATCCCAGCTGACACTAGGCGTAAGATGGGGTTCACCACACAACCAGTGTGACACCAGTGAATGTGAATATTGAAAGGTTTTCTCAATCATAAGTGATTTTAAACCAAACATCCCTAAGGAATTGGACTGTTGTATAAGAAAACCTAATTGAAATAGAGTCTGAAAATGATTGTATTTTTAGTATTTGCCAAATTCCTATCAATATTTAATTAAAAAAAAAAAAGCATAATACTGACTGGGAACAGGACGCAGGACATCAGGAATAAGGATCTCCACTAGAGCCTGGTAGAGGATGTGATCACAGCTCCTCATCCATAGTCGGATTGGTTCATATTTGCACAGAGCGACAAGCTTCTCTCTGGGAATCACACCTTCCATGTCATCATCACTACACAAACAGGACAAAACATACAAAAGACATTTCTATAGACATTCAAGGTTCATTATGCCCTTAAGCATTATTGCCCTTTTCATTATTTACTTCCTCTGACCTGTTATTGAGGCTTGTATTTCCGTCACTAGATGGCACTGTTGAATACCAAAAGGTCTGCCACAGTTTCTCAATAAAATGGAACTGGAGGTTCATCACCACATCCAAAGTAGCCTGCAGGAGAGCAGCAGAGGGAGGGAACAGAGGAGGGAAGAGAGGGGGAGGAAAGGGGGAGGGTGGGGGTCAAAACACAGAGCTGAACCATGGCAACCAGACACACAACAAAGTTTCTACAGGCAGGCAGGCAGCCTCTCGCTCACTGCAGGCCCTCCTGCTTAGACAATGAGCCAGCTTAAACACAGCTCCCTGCACATTAATCATCATGAGGTTCCTAAAGACCACGTTCAGGCTTCATCTGCAGTTTGATCAGCAGTGTGCGGTTTCACTCGCTCTTACTTGGTTGTCTTTATATGAAGCAGAGAAGTACTTTATATGCATTGGCTGTATATTAGTGGTGAGGCTGCTGACCAGAAATAAACCCATGTGACTTCCTCTTTCCTGTTCATATGCATGAGGCTGTTTGAAAGACGAGTATCAACAAGGAGCACAAATGAAGCACGGCTAAGCCAGTGGGCTACAATAATTAGGCAGTTTTAGAGGGAAAGTAGTCGCCTGTGCAAATGAAAGTGAAACACAAACCCCAGCACTGTGCAGAGGTTGTTAAGGTTATTCAGCAGGCCAACGGAAACGTCAGCCAGGCTCCACACGACTCAGTTCAAACTTGTCATGTTTATGCTCTCAAACAGTCCAGTAAATCTCCACTGTGAGCATTATGAGAGTCTGATTTACAACGTGCCCCGAGATTCCTTTCTCTCGCTATCTGGCAGGACGTGCACTTGCCGCTGGATCTTGTTACACGGCGGCGTATGCTTCAATCACATGATATGTTTTTGCTTCCTCTCCAGCCGTCGCCATGGCAACCTTGTTTACAGTTGCCCCCAGCAACAGGTCAAACACAGAACTCCAAAACAAAAAGGAGAATTCCCCATACCCTCCGAAACAAGAGTGTCTTACCGCCACAGTTTTTCATTTACACGGGAAAAACATCAAGCCTCGGAAGAAAGAAGGAAAAGGAAGAAAAAGAAAGAAAGAAGAAAAAAAGTGTGGAGAAGCAATAACACGTGTTCACACAATCACACACAGACGAGTGCCTGCAGCGTAGATTCCCATATCTTAACCCCTTCACACACGACAAAGACTGTGGTTAACACGTTGTGATTTATTACCCTCAGCATTTTATTAAACACCTAATTATTTCTTGCTTGATCTCTCATTTAATGGCATGGGTGTTGTTTCTGTATCAGACACAGATACAATAAAAAATACTGCTTTATGTTCAGGTTAACTTGTTATATATGAGTGAAGGAAACATGGAAACATCTACCCCCCACCACCACCCCGACACAAAAGTTAAAAAAAAGAAAGAAAAGAAAAGTGAAAGGCATAAACATTAAACACACTGAGGCAGTGAGAGCTGTGAGAGTGACAGAAATGCACTAGCAGACAAAGACAGGAGCCCATGTGCCTGTCCACAGACAAGGCAACACAAAGGCCCAAGGGGAGGCCACCACAAAGACACCAAGATGTCCACCCAGCGCGCTGAAAGGTTAATTGGCATGTCTTGAAAGCTGCACGGAGATGAAAAGACGGCTGGAACAAAAGGAGCGTGGTGGGGCTGGACATGAGGAGGGCAGGGATAATATGATAAGGCCAGAGCTTCACTGCTTTATTCATAGCCTCTCTACTGCCTCTAAAGCCCCCAAATTTTAATTTTCACTATTGTTTATACTCCCCTCCTTGCCAGAATGCTTTTCCCTCTGGATAATTCTTCCGCCTACTCAAATTCATTACCCAATCAGGAACTGTGAAATCTGTGCACAGTACACACACTTTCTTATTCGATATGTCTTTATACATTAATGCAGGTCTTTCTGTCAGGCTTCAGTTTCCTGGTTTCACCACGTGTATCTGCCCAACACTAGGCTGGTATATCATATTTGTCAAGAAATGTTGGTTTGTTGCACAATACTTCTTGAGCAACAACTCTTTTAAAAACATTTGTGATTAAAAATGGGAGGTTTATGCAGAAGAAGATTTAGCTTTGACTACACAAAGATCACTTGGGTTATCAACACACTGTTGACGTAGATGTTTTCAAAGTTCGAGCAATTCTTTGTGTCCATTCAAAACTTGGGTGGGTGGACTCAAGTAAGTCCAGGGCCTGACGTTTTGCTGTTTTTTTTGGTTGAGCAGATGTTGAGAAAATAAAAGTCTCTTGTCGTTCCCATGGTAACCAGGCTTAAGATGTCACAGAGGGTTACGCTCCTGCTCAATGAGCATGGCACTTGCGATGAAGAACACCACGCAACTTTTAAGACTCATTTAACACATGTCAACGAGTCAGTGCGAGATAAGTTATCAGCAGGTCACCAGTTCAAATATGAGATAATTACGTTTTTATCTGCAAGCACAATGCATTAGTGGATACATAACAGCTTAATTAGTGCATAGATAGTATTATTAATTGTCAGTGTGCCCTTAATATTTCCGCTATGGGAAGGACTCATTGGAAGAGACAGTTAATTCACAAGCCATTTAAAATGTGACAGGCAGTATTTTCTCTAAGACAAACTCATGTTTTTGTGTATCTGTTGATATTGATATAAGCCCGATACAGTCATTTTAGACCTTTTAAACTATGGAGCTGTTATCGGACCGATATCATATCAGCTAAGTAAGTCACTGCTCAAAGTTTCAATATTTAAAACTACAGTTTAGACTTTTCTAAGACAGTGGAAGGTAGAACACACTGGGCTATGTCGACTCACCTCACAGTGATCTCTGTAGAGCGTCTGCAGTTTCTTGATATCGTTCACGTTGATGCGCTCAGGCAGAGGCTGAGTGCCCAAGTCAGGAGAGGGAAACGGAGGCAGGTTGTGGGATGTATCTGCATAAACAAAAGACGTAGACTCAGAAATACACATCCTACAATTCATTTAACCATCCGAATCAAGTCAGTGTGTGACGGTAGCTGTGTATACATGGGTCTACCCAGGGGAAAAAAAAATTCTATAATTTCAGTAATGCAATAATGGATACAAAGAGCTGGTAGCCATCTAGCTTTTGCAGTTACAATTGCAATTTGAAACAATGCAATTAGTAAATCTCAAAGGTTGTCATTTATTTGTGATTGCCATATCTTCACTGTAGAGGTTAATATTTCATGTGGTTAATGTTCCCATCTTGTTTTAAATCTGTAACACACTGGACAGGGAACTTAAGCTCGACTTAAAAGGTTAAAGCAATTGTGCAAAATATGGATCATCACGTACATCAAAGTGTTCAGCTCTTGTTCTTACCTATGTACTGCTGGTGGTGTTGGCTCTGAGCAGCCACAGACTGCTCTGGAGTGCTGTTACAGTTCTGAGAGCTCCCACACAGGCTGTCAGACATGCCATCAACCTTCTGCAGGGGTTTGAACCTGGACAGTGAGCAGAGAGCATTAGAGAATTGCTGATGAAAGTAAGGCAGCTGTCACAGAGAAAAGGTAATTCTTGTTTCTTTTTAAATCTCATCCTAGTCTATTGCAATAGTCCTTTTTACCAGCTTGAATCATAAAACATCTCTGTTTGAGCTTCCTTAACTCATTGTCAGTTTAAGAATGGATTTGGATGACTTTTTAGACTCGCCATGGTTTCTCTCCAACCTATATCTCTGACCTTTTAGTACCACATGCTCCTGTGTGTAGTTTGAGATGCTCGAGCAGAGGTCTTTCAGCTGAAAACTAAAGGGGGCAGAGCATTTGCAGTCTCTAGAATGAGGAGCTTTGGTCAGCAGAGTCAGGGATTTATATACTGATTTGTGTCATCAAGTGGTTAAACATTTTGTAATGTGTATTTCGAAATAAGTTGTTAGTTCATAAGTTGTTGTTATCATTTTGTTTGTTTAAGCATTACTTTTTATTATCATGTTAAAACATCTTCATTTTAATTTAAGAAATGACACTGGATGAATGGGACATTGTTGGAAAATGTGACAAATGAGTGGAGAGAGTGCTGCTGACCTCTGTTTCTGGTGGACAGGCTGCTGCCTCATGGCCATGTACTGTGTGTCCTCTTGCAGCCGGTTGAGCGGTGAGTCTGGCTTCACCCGGATGCCATAGTAATGATACTTGGAGTTGCCTCTGGTCGATTCAGTTAGAGAGCGAGAGAAAAAAAAACAGAAACCAATGAAGAGGAGAAACTTGCCATCAGGGTAATCACTATCATTATCCTCTTCCATCAGCAAGTCTCAAATGCTTATAAGCATCATCATACTCATCTGAAATGGTGACATGATTACTGTTATCAGCATCTTCAACATTTGCAACCACCTCTTCCTATTTGTACCTGGTGCCAAGGCGGCGAGTCCTCAGGCCCATGAAGACTGAGCGGATGAGTTTGCCGAAGGAAGCCGCGTTGACCGGATCCAGTTTCTGTTCCTGACAGTGTCGCAAGTAATGGTTATACAGGGAGCACCGGGGCAGGCTAACTCCCTCCGCTGTCTCATAGTTGTCCAGCAGCCACTGCAGCTAAAAATACAACAGAGGAAGCCACAGTCACGCAATTAGTAAGCCTCCGTGGACAAATTCTGCTCTGCGAGTCACCTGGCCATTAATGGAGAGGAGCACTGCACCGTATTATCACATCAAAAGACAGATAAAACACACACTCACATCATCCACACACAAACATCTTGTAACCACCTCTTTTAGGAGGTGAAACACCAGATGGACCACTGCACTCTCAGCTAAGCCTTGGTCTCTGTATTCTTGATAGCAGCAGTAAGTGACCGTAGCATAAGAAATGGCTGATTAAGAGAACACTCACCACTCACTCAGTAAAAATATGAAAGACCTCACAATTACTCTCACAAAACTAATGAGCAGGACAAAGTTGTCTGTCTGTCTCTAACAACACAATCAAAATTCATATAAAAGGCTAAAATAACCAATTTGCAAATCACATTTAAAGCGAATGCTGTACTTCAAACAGTTTGAACACTATTTATACAAATGGTGACAAGCTCGGGAGATGACAGCAGAGGTTAAGAGCTGGAAGTTAGGGAAAACATCTTTACCACAAAATTTCCCCATGTGAGTTAAAGTGAGGATGGAGATACTAAAATAATCTTATTTGAATGCTATTATAATTGATCAACAGCCTCGTAACAAGAGTGAAATCAAGTAACATTCAAACAGGCATTTGCCTATAAAAACCCTTAAAAGTCCCTCTCATTGATTTGCATTCATTTAATGGATGGGGTAAGTGTGCTTATGTGACATAATCATACAAATGTGAGCCCATTCCTCCAACGAGATCTTACATGACTGTCTTACAAATACGACCTAAAACAGTTAATGAAGCCCATGTTGTTTTAATGTGGGGGCAAATGTCTGTCTGGATGTGCGCTTGGCCTCAAAACACCAGTGCATGCATGTCTTGGTTTATTTTAGTGTTTAGTAGTACAAATCCATCATTCATCTTAAACTCATGAAGAATATTGAGACTCACTTACAGACTCTCAAAGACGGAAACTGGCAAATGCTTATTTGTGTCAGTAAGAAAGTGTGGAAACAGCAAAGCTAGCAAGTGGTTCTGTGTTCAACTGAGCAGAACAGTAGAACACGTTTCCTTCAGGTTCAGCCACGGACTTGTTTTTTTTTTTTTTCATTTTCTCCCATGTCCCTTTCAAAGAAAGTTCCTGGTTGACTTACATGGCTGTTGAGCAGGCTGCTTTTGTGACTTGCAATTCCTTCAGACTTTTGGAGGTTTTCAATCGCCATTTCAAGCTAAAGAAAGAAGCATGCAAAAAAAAAACAGTGGACACAGAAGGGGAGAGGAGGCAAAAGAGTAAGAGAGACAGAGAAAGAGAAAGGGGACAGAAATAAGCAGGGTATAGTGGGAAAAAAAAGAACAACAAAAGGAAATAAGACTGTTAGCAAGCAGCCAGAATTCTGCATTTCCATTAAAAATCAGTCAGTGTTGCAACCAAAACCATTATTGGCTGACAAAAGCATGCAAATCAAGGGACTCATAGGGTTAAGCTGCTCAGTGAAGGCTTGCAGTCAGACACTCTAATGTATGCAAATAGGAACCACAAACAAGGGCACAGGTCACGTCAAGCTCAGGGACAATAAGGTCAACAATGCCCCTACAAATGAAACCGTGTCACAATAAGAAATACACTGACATATTTTCGGTCTTTGGACCACAAAAAAATAATGGAGTCCAACTGGTGCCAAGCAAAGTGAAGCACAAAACCAGGGACGTTCTGTTAAGTTGTAAAGGAAAATTGAGTTTAAAAGAAAAGATATGTGGTTCTGCAGCCAAACTGGAGACATAGAAGAAAAGGAAAAAGAAGCAGGCAGCATTCCAAGCCTTAAGAAGGCTCCCGAGGGCTCTTGGCCAAATGGTAATGAGCCCCAGGGGTTGCTTTGTTTTGCAGGGCGCTCAAGTGCCTGTGAAAACTACTGAAACAAGGGAGAGCTGAATTATTTAAGCCAGTGTCCTGATTCTACGAGCGCTCTCCGTGTGTTACAGCAGAGCCAGGAGGCCTCGACTCAGGTTGCTGTTAACCCTGTGTCTCTGTCCCCGTCTTTCAGAATTATTCTGAAGGGCTGCCCAGTCTGAAAAAGGCTTGGTCGTGGTGACAGGCAGCACCACTACGTATCTAACATCACCTTAAAGTGAGATAGAGAGTATTGACACACGTCGAGTCAAGTTTTACACTGTCAGTCATTTATTGTCTGGTGGAAATAAACCTGACTTGCAGAATTTTTGCTTGCTCGTCAATGTTTTTTTTATTTTGGAAAGTGTATGTGTGTGTGTTTTCACAGGTGAGTGAAGCTCACCATAGCTGAGGAGGAGCGTGATGAGTGTGAGATGTGGTTGCGGCTTCCCTCCATGCTTCCTCCATGGATCAGGTAGGTGCTGCCACTGGAGATGATGTGGCTGCTGCCCACGTCCATGGCGATTCCCACCATGCCATGAGGGGGCACCCCACCACTGGCAGAGGAAACCACTGTGGTGACATGAGTCCCACCAGCCTGAGAATCAAAGTAAGTTCCCCCGCTGCTTTGCCCGTACAACTGAGCCTCGGGGTTGTAGGAGTAGGCCGTTCGGCTGGGGAACGAGCATTGAAATTAACATGCAGTCAAGTCGATAAATGATAATGTTCAGCAGTTCATTTCATGGCCATGGATACATTTTAGGAAGTATGTATTGTCTGAGAAATCGGAAACAATGTGACATCAAAGTATTTGGTTGTGCTACTGTCACATGTAACTGTCACATTTAAGAGTGGACACTTCCTTCATCCATTATCCATTCATTCTTGATTCCAAATTGACTAAATGCAAGGTGGAGCCGAATAATCTACATGAGTTCCATGCGTAATTTTCATTTGCTGCACATTTGAAATATTGCTTACATAGTTCCATTGGTGTAAACAGCGTCTCCACTTTCTCCGACATATTGAACCTGGGGTGGATAGACATGTTGAACCTGCTGCACCTACAGAGAGACAACACAGGTAAGAAGCAGAGTCCACTGAAAATACAGAAGAATCTCACATGGAGTCTCTACGTGGAGAAAAAGAATGGATAACTGTTGGAAATACTGCACAGATAAAAGTAAAGTGTTTTCATGTGTACATGAAGTGCAGTAAAAAAATTTTTTAAATCATTCCACACCCCTTGGTGTGTTCACAAGAATCTACCAGAAGTAAACGCCTCAATACAACAATCACTTGACATTTAAAAACACTATGACATTTAGAAGTGCAAATGCATTTGATGTAGTGTTTCTGTCATTTTTAAATAATTTGATTGAGTAAGTGAGTAACAAGGTCCTTAAATTCTTAAATTAAGAGCGGGGGATCAAACGTTAAAGGGAAGGACTGAATCTTAAAGTGGACTAGATTGAAACATAGATTTTTCCTAGAACTCAAAAAAACCTCCAATCATTTTATCTTTAAAAAAAAAGCAAAAAAAAAAAAGAATTGATCTGACAGAGAGAACTAAACGGCAAAAAGTAATAGAATGTCCATCACGTCAGATGCTAGTTTTCAGCGTAAGACACCAGACGTCACACAGATTTTGTGTTGGGATTTGGTTCAAGCCCCCAGGAACATCATCGGGCTTTGCAGCAAGGTCACCTCATACCCCAAGACTCAGAGGAGACTCGCTGTCATACACATCAAAAGATACTATTTTTATGTTATTCATGTATGCAAGCAGTGGGCCAGGCTCAGCCAGAGAAAGACACAGTGAGGGGCACAGGAAGCAGGAGGAACATTTCACCTCTGGATGAGCAGCTTTTGATGGACTGAATGAGCTGCCAGTGTTTAACACAAACATGGTTTGTAAATACGTCAGTCAAAGGCCAGAACGCTTAGTCTGAACTGGTACAACTGCACTTAATAAATAAATTTCTGCCCGGGATGAGACATGAGTGATAAATCTAAACCCTTGTGTAACAGGTTATAGGTTCACAAAAATAAACCTCTCTTGGACTCAATCTCAAAAGTCAAAATAATATAATTTTTAGTGTAAAAATACTCAAGGGATTCACAGATATTTTCACAGCACTGTATATGTATGTACAGTACTGTGTACCTGCTGCTGAGGGACCTGTTGAACCCTGGGTACTGAAAGCTGTTGTACTTGTCCTCCCTTCTGAGCTGAGCCTGTGGCTTGAACCAGCACCCTCTGTGTGGATACAAGACATAACTCAATTACATAGGTATGCAAGTACAATCACAAACACACGAGTGAAAACGTAACTTCAACACAGCATTAGCAAACACATAAACAAATGTCTAATTCAAGCCTCGTCTCTGGGTGTGCGGAGAGATTTATGATAATTACGATGGAGGTGAATGAAACCTAATAGGTCTTTCTGCAAGTCTAACATAGACAGTGAAGCACGGGTGCACTGGAGAGACTCAAACTGTATTTATATGGTTTATTAACAATACTGTCTAAAAATTGCCCGGTAAAGTATAGACAGAGAGAAAACATGGTTGAGTAACTTCCTGCAAAGTCTGTCACGGACTGTCAGGAAGTATGTAAGTGCTGGAAATAAGGAGGGGAGGCAAGTTAAGTTGTTGACAAAGAGCAAACTGTAACCACAATTGAAAACATTTTTATTTATTGCAGGTGGGGGACTGGAACATTAAGTGCATGCAGCAGAGTCTTTTGTGAAGATATTCACCATGCACAAACACTAAATGTGCCATTCACTGTGGTGAAAAGGTGAGTCAAATCAGGGTTAACCTTTCCAAACCATGCCATGATGAGCTGAACTGAGCTGAACTGAGCTGCACTGCACTGCACTGCACTGCACTGCACTGCACTAGCAGGTCCTTGTTTGTTTTCCAAAATAACTATTGTTTTATACGTAAGATTTGGAAAGGAATCATCATCACAGACTTTGCCCATTTGTCCTCTCAATATAGAAGTAGCGAGTTTCTATATATTGCCCTACCTGCTGGGAGGCTGGGACAGGCTGTACCACAGGAGCCTGGGCTGATGATGACGTCCGGAGTGTTGCCACACTGGCCGTAGTGTCTGACCCTCCCTCGGAGTTCTGCATGCTGGTTTAGCAAAGGAGACGTGAAGAAGGAAAACAGAAAAAGGGACAAGAGTTTAAAAACCAGAACAAAGAAAAACTATGAAAAGGTTAAAAAAAAAAAAAAAAAGTGATTGTGTTTGTCTAGTCTACGCACTTGGACAGAGATTAAAAGTACAGAGGTTTGTACCCTACACCTTTTCTCTTGGAGTCACCAGGGAATTCATTGGGCCCCAAGGGGGGTTTCTAACTTTGTCAAGTCAAGCAGAGTCAGTGCTGGCCCCCTCTGGCCTTAATCAATGGCAAAATACACAGCACCACCCTATTACACAGACTTACTCCCACTGACAGAACGGGCCGGACCCAGGTGGAAAAGTTACAGTACAGGAGTTGATGTTACCAACGGAATTCAAGTGCTTCCTGGGGGCCAAACCCACTGCTGCCACTTGCCTTTGCACTGGGGGACAATGTGCAGAGCATAGCAAAGGGAGCTAAAAATGGAGCAACACAAAGGCTCTCTTTAAAGAAAAAAGGACAGAGGGGGAATGAGCGGGAGTGAGGCAGGGACAAGAGAAGAATAGAGCAAGGGGGAGTGAGATAAAAAAAATAAAAACAACTTTTCCACTCTCTGTAAAAAAAAAAAAAAAAGAAGAAGAAAAAACTGGGGGGAGAGAAAGATGAAAATGGCAGTGGGGGCTCCAGCCCTGCCAGGGTCCTGATGATATCCAGCATTCTGTTCTCTTGAGGGCTCCAATAATCCAGCTGATATGAGGAAATTCCTCAATGCTTTGTAAACGTTTGTCGGTTGCCATGGTGAGGAATCCATGGCGACCACCCCCAACTCTAAACCCCATCACTCCCCTAACAACTCCCCACACCCGCCCTCCTCCCTTCCCACCCCCTTTATAAAGCTCTTGCACAGGAACTTTGGACTGCGACTGCAAAGAGCAGAGGGGGGAGGAGGATTAGAATAAGGGAGATACAACACAGCGTGGGGGGGGCTGAATTGATGAGCAGTCTTTGGTTTAAGGCAGAAACACGGGGGCAGCAGGAAAAGTGAGTAGGCAGACAGGAGAGGTGTTCACCGCGAGTGATACTGCACACGGTGGCAAGACGCAACCTGCTTAAGACATGTTGCGCTGCGTTAGTCATAACATACAGGCATGCACTCAAGTCTTATTTTAATTCACGAGAAAAGACCTGAACAACACCAATTAGGCTGCAGCAGTCAACTGTAAGCAACAGGTGCACCCACTGGTCTTTGGACTGCACAATGAAAGCAATTACACTTGAGATGATTTTGCTTGTTCTCCCACAAAGATTCTTTCAGTTTAGCATCAACAAGATCCACTGCTTCCAAAAGGCTCTCTCAATTTCAGCGGCAAACAAGAGGACTGCCCTTTACCATGCATGGAGCTGAGGTTTCATAGAATAGAAGAGGCCTCACATTAAATCACATTAAAAGTAGAGAAAATCTTTTGAAAATGTACAAAAACAAGGGCAAAAATGAGTCAGAATCAAGGAACCTTGTTGGAGATGGCATAGAAAGGGAAATAAATTGAGGCAACCCAAACCACGATTCCAACAAAAATGTTATGCTCACATCAAACTGGGAGTCACATCATCTATTGTGCAACACTTTCAAAGTTAAAGACTATGATGACACATGGTAATGCCACTAAATCACACAACCACCTAAAAGGTTGCCACTAAATACGACATGGTATCACACACTAAACGCAAGAACAACAATCACAAAATCCCATGACTAAAACGTTCTCACTGCCAAAAAAAGGCACACTTTGTATTAAAAATGTTTAGTCTGAGGATCTTTATATTGTAAAATCAGCTCTGGACGAGTAAACAACGATTTTCTGTTTCAACTAAAAGAGTGAGCAACTCTGGGTTTTGCTCAGACTGCAACACAGTACACGTTGCATGTGTACACTCAGGAGTATTAAAGTTATAGCATCAGTCCTGACAACTTTCTATGGTAAGATAATTTAAAAACAAAGTACAAAAGAACAGAATAGTATACTTTAAATCAACTAAAGACAATGAAGAAATCCAACAGTTGACTAAAAGTTCAATTACTTCTTCAAATCCTACAACGCATTCATTTAAAATGAACGTAACTGTATTACTTCAGCAGTCATTTTCAGATATGATATGGCAGATTTGGGTCTGCACATTCTCCAGAGTTTGCAGTTCACACGTGACGAAAGCAGCGAGACGCCGTCTGAGTGATATGCATTCTCACATGAGCTCACTGGAACCTTACCCAGAGAATCTCCAAACAACGTCTGCATTCACACATACAGCCATTCTACACAAATCTCTAAAGTTCAGTGCATGTGTGAAAGCAGCTAGAGAGAAAACGTCAGGTTTGGGTGTGCCACCACGGGCTTTTCTCATGCAAGAAGACTTTGCCACGGGCAGACAAAGCTCTGTTAGTGAAGGACGCCTAAGATGAAATTGTCTCAATCTTCAAAACAAACCCAGTGTCCACCGTCTATGTATTTGTTCAGGTCACAGTTAGCACTTACTTGTGAAGGTACTAATGTAAAAGGTTTTCTTCACACATCTTTCTTGTATGCAATTTAAATACCGAAATTGCATTATTAGAGAGACACCAACAAGGTGCGAACAATTATAAAAGCTGCAGCAAACATTCAAGCGTCTTTCTAAAGTAAGGAATTTGTTCATGGAGTGTCAGCTCAGTTATAAATACACTTCTAATAATTCCATCATTTATCTTTAGGCTTGTCATTTTCACCAGAGGAAGTGACACTGCTCTGAGGGCTTCTCTATGCCATTAAGGAGTGGGAAGCATTGCAAGATAATGAGGGATCAGGAAACAGAGCACTGACCTTCACGTTTTCATCCATTAAAGTTCAATTAAAGCTCTGTCTTTAATAGGTTGGGTGCTGTGTGCCAAATCGTAGCACTGGAGGAAGGGGGGAAAGGGAAAGAGTGCAGGCAGACAGGAGCCTCTCTGCTTGGTGTTCATGAAGGGTTAAAAGACCTACAAATTCCCTACAAGCAGGTCTAAAATCATAACGGTTGAGATACAGCATGTTCCTTTAAAATCTGCTGCTCCGGATGGTCTACTGTTTCACGCCAAAACCTCTACCTCCTAAAACAGAGACAATTTCAAGACTGTTCCCATGTCAGGCATCTGGGCCTGTTTCCATTCAAGTAAATCCCAGATGACCACTCGGCAACATTACAAAATCCGTCCCTCTTGTCAAGAGTTACCTTAGAAAAGACACTTCTGACAGAAACTCCAAAGCCTTATAAAGGGTCAATAATACAACAGTGTTTGATGTTCACTGTGCAGACAAGATTTTAACATGTGTCACTGACAGCTCTAACTTAAACAGGGCTCAATCAGAGAAAAACACATACAGATGTTCAATTAAAAGCAGGAGCCCACAGTCTTGGCTCATGTTTGCACTGGCCCACATTGTTTGCAGAGCAACAACGGTTGCTACTGGCAACACCGTCCACTCCCGTTTCCAGGAGCCTGTTGCTATGCAACCAACAGAATACTTCCCAAACCAAACAATGCCATCCCCCCACCTGATCCCTCTATCTCACGCTAAGTAGAAACTTACAATAAATACTATGTAAGCTATTAATTTCAGACAACAGGAGACACAGAGACAGAGTTATTCTTGTGCTGCAGTTATAGAAAAATGTACAGACTTTATACTAGTTTTAACTTAAAGGGACAAGATGAAGTGCTCTGTTTTTGTAACTACTCTGTGGCCAAAAGAAGGCGGAATGTTTAAGTCATCAGGGAGACAACAGTCCATTCTTTAAGGTTGCTTTATACTTCAGCTACCCAAAAACAACATATCCAACAGCAAGTTGATTCTGTCCAAACTTTCCACGGCACAGAAGAAGGTAAAACCACTTGAGAGCAATACTTTTTTCCCCAACTTGCTGGAAGATAAAGCTAAATAAAGCAGAGACAATCACTTTAAAGGGACATTACTGAGGGACATTGTTTCTACACTATGCAATGTTGCTTCCATGACACCTTTCACATATCAGCGGAGAAAAAGCCTCTTTGACATTCATGTATTCCCTAATTTGGGGATTAATTCAATTGATCATATTTCCAACATGAAAAATCATTGCCACTGTGGGGGTTCCAAAATAACAGAAACACTTGCTTTTCTTCAAATTAAAAAGAACCTAAAAGATCACACAGGCACACGCGCGCACACACAAAGAGTGGATTAAGATATGATAAGAGATTTCCACAACAGAGGCTGCTCTTCTAGTCTGTCTCATTAATTCATGGCTAATCCAATCAAAGCAGCTCTTGGGGTCTGCAGATGGCAGAGTTGGAGGGAGAGAGAGAGGGAGACAGAAAGAGAAAGAGAGAGAGTGAGCATATGTAGTGGGCATTGATCACTACCATCTCTAACCCACCTGCCCACCCCCACCACACCTCCCACCTCTGGTCATCGGCACGACCTGTCCACTCTGTCACCGTGTGCGCTGGAGGCCTGACAGCCACAGGAAGAAAGATCAAACCGTTGCCATGGAGATTGTGTGTTCGCCCATGGTCTGCACTTGCAACTTCCTCCCCCAGCGCTGTACCTCTTCTAACCCTTTCAACATCTCCAGACGAAGAAGGAGAATCACAAACTACAAATGAGAAGAAGATCACCGGGAAAACACAGAGAGCAGGGAAATGGCAAAGACGGCCACTAGCAGGTCATTTCACGTCTTAAGGTCAGGGCTCGCAAAATGTGCTAAAGAAATGTTGGTAAAAATAATACACACACTTGTGTATAATAAAATGCTTCCCTCTTGATTTTTATTATGTGCCGATCACATAATCTTATCAACTATAAGAAGTGATTTTATATGTTTGGAAATACTTAGTTTATGTACGTGTTTCTGTCCTGCACAATTATTTTTTGTGTTTCAAGGAAATATTCAATAACACCCATTAAGATGAATCACTTTTTCAAGTGCCGTGCACCTCACGACTTTAATAATATTGTCTATGCAGTATGTAAAGGATGTAAAATAGAGCTAAAGCTAACATGGGCCCTTATTAAAGTGATTACACCACCAGACAACCCACAGAGCACACACATTTGACAGGGCTGCATGATCGTCAAGAAGACTCCAAGGAAACAAATTAAATCTAAATCATGACCTCTTTGCTGGAAGCAATGTTGCTGCCTCTATGAAAGCCTTTACAGCATATACACATAAAATTAAGAACACTGCCTGAAAACTGCGAGTAGTTTGATACGGTATTCTTACACCTCAGTCAAGCCCCGACTTGCATCCTAATCTGTGGAATTATGCAGTCACTCCACAAGCAAAAAACTAATTGTTGTGTTTGTTACATTATTTATATCTGCTTATGCTTTCCCTCTTCAACAGGTGTGTTTCCAACCTGTGGAGTTTTATGTCCCAAGGAACGACTCTCTGCAAGGATGACCTCAGACACCAGGAGCGTGAGCCGATCTTGACTGACAAATCTGAGATAAGCATTTCTTTGCCCTGGAGGTGTCTGCATTCTAGGTGGGTGTTAACTTCACACCATAAGATTCATCGTACAGTAAGCACAGCGTGCTTTCACAAGCGCAAAACAACAAGACATCAGTTAATGCTTTAAACCTGGGACTGATCCAGGTGTGTGTTATTCATGTGATGAATGTTGCATCATACTGAATACTTGCCACTAAACTCAGATTTAAGAAGATGAAATCAGGCAAACCCTGTGCAGCACAGTGGCTTTTGAACACAGGATCAATGTCTGATTTTAGCAACTCGACCAGTTTTAATGGCATCAACTTATGTATCAACTTGGGGACAGAGTCTACATGTTGCCAATGAACCAGTGATTCCTGTATAAGACATACAAAGACAGGGTCTGGATTTTCAATAATCTTTTCTGGAGCCAGCAGCCAGATCCAGGGATATAAAAAAATTATGGTTTACATAATCCCACCAACATTCATGCTAATTGATGCACATTAAACAGTGACAGTTCCTGAGCATTAACCATTACCTCGAGAATTACCAGCTCTGGGATGATGAGCTGTGTGTTCCTCCAGTGACCACTTGTAATTGGAAATCACATCAGTGCACTCTATGCTAATACAACGTGGGGTTGTTAATGTTGACACTGTGCATTGGCAACATAAACCAATGTATGGGCTATGGGGTAATACTTGTGTTCAACATGAAACTGCAGTCGATCTGAGGACAACAGCTGAGCAGGCTGTTCTTCAGTGTGACCCAGCTATAAGAAAGTGATTACATGCATTACCTCACACTCTGGTCACACTGACTGGATCTTAAAGGTGTCCACAAAGCAGAATCATCTTTGGCAGCACTAACACCTGTACTTTAGGTAAAGCTAGACCTGAACAGATGCTCACAAATGCACTTTTCACACTTTTTGAGGTTGTTATTATGAACATATCTTGAACTATCCTTAAAGTCTACAAAAGAAAGTGTCGGGAGGATGGGGGCTACTCCTGCCTGAAATAGCAAGGGAAGGAGGGAGGGAGTCATTATAATGCAAATGTCACTGCCTTGTCTGCTGTTTGCGGCAGGAAATTTAATTAGCAGTTGTGTAGCTATGATACAAACAGGTGGAATGCTAGGAATGCTCCGGATGACACACACACACACACACACACACACACAGAAAAACATTTAATTTTCACGAGTTTCAACTTGTTGCCACTGCGCATGGGCCAATCAATGGCCAGATTTTCTGGTATGTGACAACATTTGTTTCTTTGTATCCTAGCAGCATAAGCATAAGCCTACAATGATTTCCAAAAAAATCGTTGTAGCTGGAAGACTTGAGCACATAGTCAGTTAAGCTGTTTTCCTTTTAACAGATCCGTCTAAACCTGTTACAGTGGGCCACTTATTATAGAAGGCTATTAACAAATAAACAAATTATGAAAGTGTCACATTTCATGTGTACAAATTGTACTATTAAATTCTACTAAACAAGTCCCACAAGGCATTCTCCTCTCAATTCTGCTTTGCTCTGTGATTTTGTGACATGCCATTGACTAGAGTTGGGGGATAAACCATTAAAACTGTGTTAATATCAGACATTTATTATTGAAATTAGCAAAAAGACACTAGGCACTTCAATGAGCACAACAGGAAGTAAATGCAGCATTGTGAATTATGATCGACTGCAAACAGCAGGGACAAAGGTGGTGGTAGAGACTCGGTCCGTGTCCGTATCTGTGGCCAGGCTGTTGGATTGAGAGCTTCTCCCCGGCGCAGCGCTCATCAAGATAAGCTAAATACAGCATGAGCAAACACACATACGCAGGCACATCCAGAGGGCACGCTCATGCGCACGTGTCCACGCACACACACACACACACAACACAACACAACACAACATGTGACCAAAAGCTGTGTCAGATCACCCGCTGCCCAAGAGACCACTGCAGCTGTCCTATTGATAGCTGAACTGTACTACTCACCGCACAGGCCCATTTAACACTCAAAATACAACCATACAAGCGAGTTAGTTTGGCCTAAAGAAGGCTCATATTTCCCTGCAAATCACAGGCTATTCATTGTGAAATGGACCAAAGTACAACCATAATCGTGGAGAGCACACCATACACACATAATAGACCCTTTTAAATGATCATTCTACCAGCAATTTTCATCTATTTTGCAGCCTAGTACAATATTTCTGAATAACTATCAAACTACCAGTTGCTCTCCATTTTGTTTAAGTATCATTTCTGTGTACCTTTTTTTTTTTTACTGACCTGCCTCTGCAAGCCAAATCTATGCACTCTCACCACAAAGAGATGAAAATAACCTGATTAAAAACATTGACTTTTTCAAAGAATAACATCTCACCCCCGGCCCACTTCATCTTCTTTCCTTCCATGACTTGGGTGTATTTGTATATCAAGTTGCCATGTAAACATAACAGTGTCCCGCTCAAATTGGGAGGTGGGGTTGGTGGGAGTTATACACAGAGTTTCAGCGCAGTCATCTTTTCTTTTTCTTTTTTCTTTTTGCTGTGTAGCTGCAGAGAATTGTCTGACCAATCAATCGTTTCTCTCTCTGTCACTTCACAACAAGCCAAGTCTTTGTTAAAGCACATCCAGTTCTTCCCTTCAAATAGTTTGGCCAAATATGTGTAAAAATCACAGGTGAAGAGAAACTTCATGAACACTACATTTAACATCCCATTTATTAATTATTAATAATAATACTAACACTGTCAAGCTTACTTTGCAAGCTCCTGATCACCTACTGTATTTAAAATGAATCCTTTAGCGCTCTTCCTTTTAAAGAGCAGTACATTATGTACATTCACATTTGAAAGTTTGTGTCTCAATCAGTACCAACGAGAAAAGGCATTAATTAGTGGATTTTTTTTCATGCAACAAAGATTCCTCCTGATGCTTCAACAGCAAACATTTCAAATGACTGAGCACCTGACAGCTGTCTCTGAAAAGATAGATCGTTAGAATAAATGTAACTCTGGGGGGAGAGAGAGAGAAAAAACAGAATCCCGGAAGGAGAGAAGTATGCAAAGAGCTGGATTACAGTCACAGCCACACATGCCAGACTAATAAAAGGGGGAATTTAAAATTGTGTGTGTGTGGGGGGTGATTTCACTACATTTCCTTGGTTTCTCAGGAGGTGAAAAAACAAACCTTATTAGACCTGTCACTCAAACAATGATGCAGCGCTGCTGCTCGGCTGATCTTGCAAGATCTTACTTCCAAGTCTATTCAACAGGTATCTATATTTTGCATGTCATGAAAGGAGTTGGAAGGAACATCACTTATTTACAGTATTTTACACTACAGAGAGAATAAAAACAAACAAAAAACGACAAATTTAAAAGAACTCTGTACGTTCAATTATCTGATACCGGAGAAAGAAACCAGTGGCATTAAATTTGATAAGTGTAACCTAAAGTTCACATATTTCTAAGAACTTTTTAGCAGAAACAGTGACAGTTAGGTGACAAAGTGACTGTTGTGGTTATTCAGGTATTGATTTACTATTGGTCAAAATCAATGGATTAGATATGAAAACACATGAATGTAATGTCTCACTAAGCACAGGCTGTCACACATACAGACCACCAATGTCAATGTCACATGTTTGTCATGCTGTCAAAATCATCTCTACGTGAGCTTAAGACTGACATATACTCGATCATGTGACACTTTTAACTATGTCGAGCATCAGAAATGGGTAGAAAAAAGGCGTCGCTGTGCTTTTTTGTTCCAAAAAGGTAAACTTTTCTTGAGTCACTGACACTAGGGCAAAGACAACATAGCTACAGCAATATATTGACTTAAAAATATTTTAAACTACTCAGCTGTTAACACATATGTGCTCACGCATTACCACTGAGCCATAACCAGGAATTAAAAAAATATAATGTTCTGACTGTGTATCAAATACTCTGCATCCAGAAATAAAAAAAATTAACAGCCCACTACATAATTCAGTTAAAATGCAGTTTCCACTATACAGTTCTAGCACGACTCGGCTTTGGCAGGGTCATCGTAGCATGGCTGTGCTAAACTGCCTTGGCGTCATTTTATACGTGACACAAACACACCAACTAGTGAGGAGCAAAGCAGTTGTTTTCAGTGTACTGAATCATTAGAAACAGTTAATTAAAAAAGATTAGTTCAGCACTTGAACGGATTGTGATTCGGCTGACGCTAAATACATCAGACTTTAGACATTTCCTTGGATATGAATGCTCATGACTCTTCCAGTGACGAGACTGTCTTTCCAATCAGTGGCCAGCAATCCAACAACCTCACATTTTAGGATTGGCTCAGTTAGCTTGGAACCTTGTCAGAGCAGGTACTAAGTAGAGTAGAGCCGAGCTGAGTTACAACTGTATAGTGGAAAAGCGCCATTACTGTCTTTGATTAGTGAAATAGTTATGTGACATTAGGGTTTTTGGATTACATCACTTTCTATGTGATACCACATATCGTACCAGCTCTTCCCTGTATGTTACCATGTAAAGTGGCATCTGAGGCAACCTACTCCTTTAGCTGGAGCATGAATTGAAAACGGCTTAGTGTTTTGTTTTTTTAAACGTCTATATTGGAGAGACACTGGTATCAGCAGATATCGGACACAAAAGCCGTATCGATCCATGCCCAAGAGTAATGAAAGCTCTCCCCGTTAAGTACAGACTTTCCCCCAATAGTCAGTGAGCAAACATTTGAGTTTGTTCGCAAAGTGACGAACAAGCCCGAGCTGCTGTTGCCAACAACACGACAACCACCGAAAACTCACGACAACTCAACTTCTCCCAGCCGCTTCCGCGTGTACATGTGTGTGTGTGTGTGTGTGTAAGTTAGCATTAGCTGTAGCTAGTTCAGTAGCATAACCATTCATCTGCTACGGTTGAGCTAGAACAGTTGTGTCACCGTAAAACTCGGTGCTGACTCTGTCCGTGACGTTTACGCACACGGAAGGAAGACAAGCAGCGGCACAAGTGTACCAGATGTTTTTTTTTACAAGCTGACAAGACCAGCCAGAGGCTACAGCCAACAGCCGCTAATGCTGCTGCTCCTCCTGCTGCTGCTGCTGCTACAGGAGGAGGAGGTGAGCGTTACTTCAATCAACAATGCAAAGCGACAAGGGAAAGTTAAACAAGGCAAAGTTGTGTTGTGTTGTGAGAAACAAGAAACCGCTCTCGGTCCAGGAGTATTATTATTAATATTATTATTTTTTAAATAAAAAAAAATAAAGTTTCTATAGTGATGAATATATAGTCACCTTCGCCTTGAGAAAAGTTCTGCCCTTGCTCTGCTCTCTTTTCCTCTCTCCCACTCGCTCGGTGACTTTCAGATGCTGCTGCTGCTGCTGCTGTTGCTGAGTGTTGCGCCCGTTGGTAAGTAACTGTCTCCACGGCTACAGTCACTATGGCGCGACGGGGTCTCGAGGCAACTGTTGCTACCCTCGAGTGGCTACGTCAGCGCCCTCACTATGCGAGGGAGGGGCCAGAAAGAAAGAGCCCCGCCCGCTAACATTTAGCTGTAAGTTTAACTTTAGCCACTAGGTGGCGGCCTTAGCTAGGGAAGTGGTGGTGCTTATGTATTTGTGCATAATTTACATTAAAAAATAAATAAACCACAGCTGTAAATAATCAAATTAATTATGACTGGGATTCATTTAGCTTCCTCATATTAAGGGTGCTTTCAGGATCCCTGCACAATAAGCCATGAATGCTGTGGTCCATACTTGGCACTAGGGCTGCAATGAGTATTTGATTAGTAATCTTGATCTATTTGATAATCGATTAATCTCTTTTGAGTGATTTTTATAAGTAACTATAAGTTTATCTGTTTTTTTCAGCTTCTTACATGTGAATATTTTCTGGTTTCTTTGCTCCATGTGACAAAAAAATTTGGTTGGTGGACAAAACAAGACATTTTGGGAACATCATCATTTCCAGGTTTGGGGAACACCCAACAATGTTTTTTCAACATTTGCTGACATTTTAGGGCCCAAACAAGTGAGAATTAATCAATCATGAAAATAATCATTAGTTGCAGCCCAACATGTCACTATGGAATCAGAATACGGTTTATTGCCAAATAGGTTTTGAACTTTTTATATGTCCTTAAAAGTCTAACACAACCGGTCAAAAGTTATTACAGCTTTTATTTGAAGGTTGTTTCTGCTTTGAATGCTATGAATTTATTCATAAGGGTTATATTTGGTAGACTATACCCTAATCAATACTTTGAACTGTGGAAATACATGTCAGAGACCAAAACAACTAGTAAAACTCAGTTTTTCATGAAAACTGTAGATTATTGTGTTTAAACAATTGTCTCTTCCTTGATTTAAATGAAAACGTAAAAGCAAGTCTACACAGAGATCTCTCAGGACTGTTAATGTGTTCCTGTGGTTCAGATCTTCAGCACATGGGGGCAGCATAGGACTTTAGTGTGACACGACATGTAACAATGCTGCTGAAAATTCTCTCTTTCACACTACAGTATCCATATATATACATATATATATATATATATATATATATATATATATATATATATATATATATATATATATATATATATATATATATATATATATATATATATATATATATATATATATATATATAAGAAGACACACACACATATAAATATACATAAAGTTAAGGCTAAAGTTTAGAAACGGAACCAGTGTTTGTACAGTCCAAATGCTGTTGAGTGTTTTTGTGGAGTCATTAATTTACAAATGTTCAGTACTGTAAGATACTATTCTGTGAATTAATCAATAGTTTTATGATAATTTACTGTAACAGACCAAGATCAGCAAAGGATTCCACTGCCTATGAAATGCTACCCTCAGGTCGTGGGTGTCATGACCCAGACATTTCAAGAAACAGGACAAAACAATCATACATTTCACAAGTTTTCACCTCTTTAAACAAACACTTGAAAGGAAATGGCAGGTTTTAATCCTCCTATGGTTTTCCTGCTCAGCAGGTCTGTACAGGGTCCTGACCTCCTTGTTCCTCTCCCTTGATGAAATGTTTTCTCTGAGCATGTATTAATGGTATTTATTTATTCCCCCAATAAAAACAAATTTATTACAATGTTGCTTGTGTGATCAGGCCAATAGAGAACATGTAAACCCACTGAAAAATGTATGTGTGTGTATGTATGTATTTACAATATGTATGTATGTATGTACAATATGTATGTGTGTGTGTATGTAGTTATGGGTGTATGTATGTTTTTACAGTATGTATGTATATATGGACAGTATGTATATATGTATGTATGTATGTAGTTATGTATGTATTTACAGTATATATGTGTGTGTGTATATGTATGTATTTACAGTATGGATGTATATATGGACAGTGTGCATGTATCTAGTTGTGTATGTATGTAGTTATGTGTGTGTGTGTGTATGTATGTATGTATGTATGTATGTATGTATGTATTTACAGTATGTGTGTGTGTGCACAGTATGTATGTCATGTAAAAGTGCTGTCTGGAGACTTAAGTGACAAGTCTTAACAGTCAACTTTACAACATTAAAATGTGTAGTGGAGAGATGTGGTCTGACCTTCTCTAAACAACATGACACCCTGTGAGTACACTTTAAATATTTTATCAGTTCCGCTCAGTGTTAGCTCAGGCTGAAGGAAGTCACCGCTGTGCGGAGCTGCTGTGTGTAGTTGCTGTAGCAGCACCTCGGCAGAATGTGGTGGTGGTGAGACTGCATGTCAATGACCGACAGTAACCTCAGTGCATCAGCGCTGAACAGCTGCCGCTCCACTGTGTGCGCATGCGTACACCGGATCAAGTGACGCTGTGGCGTGGTGTGTTGCTCTCGAGATCTCTACGTCGACACATGTGAGCTATTTCAAGCCGTGGACTAAAGAAGTATGCCACGTGAAAATAATGTATTCATGCGTGTAAACAGTCATTATGAACATTTTCCCGCCCTAAGTGTCAGTGAACATTTTTTTAACCCTAACCATAATCCAGATAATATGAGGCAAATATGCATTTTATTTTCTGATGACCTCATATTTGAATCATTCATTGCAGAAAATGTATGATCAGAGTGCTGGAAAGAATGACGTCAATAAGAATCAGTGAAATAGAAGACAACATACATATGGAAGAGCATGAGGGCCACAGGTAAAAAACAAATCTGAAAGTTAAAAAATAAAACAACATGAATTCTGAGACTGAAAGTCAGATTTCTGACTTTTTCTTTAACTTCCTTTCAAAAAACGTTTTTTACATGTGGCCTTAATACTCTTCCATGCATAAATGATTAAAACAATGTGCATAATACAAGGACATACACACATACATCCACTTCAACCTTGATTAAACTTTAGGGTCTGGGCTAGGGGTGGGTCAAAATATCAATTTGGTGACATAATCGCGTCCTTCCTCGTGCAATGCGATAATCGATTCGCCCTAGCAAGACATTTTCACTCACCGGGCATTGCTACTCAAATAATGATGGAAACTTGGGCAGTAAAAGTTATCAAAATACACCACAGAATCAACCTAATTCCACATAGAGTCGCAGTATAAACGTTGGTCGAGAGAGGTTTCTTTACTGTAATACATCTGTGAGTCTTGTGAGGCGAATTTTACTAATTAGAAATAAGGCAGCTGACACTATTTTGTAGATGCTTAAAGATGAAATGTCCTCATAGCTCTAAGCCCACACTCACACTGGCTTCACATTTGAATGGGTCACAGACAGTTTTTCTGGTCAGTTTCACCTTTGATATTTGCCAACAGCAAACATTTTTTTATAATGGTCTGTAACACCAGTTGTCCATTGTTGTTCATCCTATTTATTAATCTATATATATATATATATGTATGTATATATATATATATATATATATACCGTATATATTATTTTATTTTTAACGACGAAAAAATAAACAGTATTTGCAGCATCAGTGGCCTGTAGACCGAGGAAGGCTTGAATGTGGGCATTTTTGCAAAGGACAAAAGAATAACTTCAGTAGAATGTCAAAAAGCCAGGCCACTTAAAAACCTGCCTCAGAAATGTTGTCTTAGAGTAACCTTAGCCAGTGTGTCAGTGCTCTGTCTCTTTTCTGTGTGTGTGTGTGTATGTGTGTAAATTATTTCGAAACAGGTATCATGACAATGCGTGATGCACTTTAGCTCAGTATCAAAGATGATCTATATTTGTTTAAGCTAATACGACTTGTTAATATTAGCACTTTTTCCAGGCTATTGTTTTTTCTTTGTTTACTGCTCGCAGTGTATGAACATCTTATATACTTATATATTTACTTATACCACTTAAATATATACTTAAAGGTTTTTGGGTTTTTTTAAAGTGTGGTTGTATGACGTTTTGATCATTTAATGATCAACACTGACTGTGACAAGTATGCTGCCGTTTCTGTGAGACAGCCTGGAATCCAGATACTAGAGCTCTCACTGATAACATGGCTGCCAGCAGGGACAGAAGGGAAAACAGATTTAAGCCTCTTAATCTGGGGTCTCAAACTCAAATGATCTTGGGGCCACGGAGCGTCTCATCGGGCGCCAGTCAAGTGGAAAAAAAGATATCAAAATAATAATATATTTCACATCATTTCAAAATGGAACTATATCTAGTTCAAAATATAAACATATGTATGATGCAACATCAATCTTTTCATTAAAAAATACATATAGAAATAGAAATAACTCGCTATAATTTGATATTAAAAGGCGGGCCGCATGAAATTGATTGGAGGGCCGTGAGTTTGAGGTAGTCACAGGTTACCTCATGATATGATACGTGATCCATGATACCAATAATATCACAATACAACAACTCTGCGATAAGCAATATATCACAAGACAATCATATAGCGATAGATCACGATATCTGTCTGACTGAAGAAAATAAAAACGTCCGTGAAAAGTTAAAAGTGCAGGATTTCTCTATTTATTCATAAAATAGAGAACAGTGCATAAAGTCTATGTATTGAACGTGGATGGCGCATCTCTTAATGTGGCTTTCTTCGCCATTATCCAGCTGTAAACTCCCTCTTCTTATGCCAGGTAACTTCCACCCAGGATTACCCTCATTCATTTGAGCAGCACTCCTCCCCCAAGGACACATCAAGTAACGACACCCGGTGAGTGAAACTGTCAGACCTGTTTACTTTAGAGCACCTTCATTTATTTATTAAAATATCGATACTTGACCTATATAGATTTTTGCAAATTAGACATTATGGGCAAGACAAGAAATTAACATTGTATATGTCAGATAGCACACTACCCATCAAACAGCAATGGGAATTGAGTTGAATAAAATAATAGATGATGACATATGGGAAAACATATGCTCAATATGCAACAAGTATATTTATTCGAAGCCAACTATGGAAAAAAAAAATTTAGGAGCCCACTTACAACATTTACATCCAAAACTAGTCCGATTAACAAATGTTGGAGGAACTGTATATTTTTGGGACGTTCAATAGGACCAGACCACTGTGGCCCCATCGCAGGACTGTTCCCCTTTGTTATACAAGGTTAATTGCCTGATATTTTGCAAATAAAGACAATAAAGTAAATAAAAAAATCGATACTTGCACGTGGAAGGATGACAATACATCACCAAATCGAAATTTTGACTCACACCTCACCCCTTGTGATGTTGGGGCTGAAAATTGAAATTGGCGTGTGAGCAGGTTTGTTTGGTTAGGGTCCACATGGACCAAGACAAAAATGTCAGTGTCACGCAGACACTGGGTGACCTTGACCAGACTGGTTTAGTGTTGATAAAACAAACAAAACTATCCCTTTCACACATTTCTTTTGCAGGGGAGTATTATTCTCCTTGAATGTATCCTAACATGTGCCTTGTACTGCTGTGGCTCAAACATTTCAACACCTGGCACTGGGAAACTAGAAATACTCGAAATACTCGATACATGCTTTAGGATCCGCAGCAGTTTCACACGGACAGAGGGATAAACCATTTTAGCTGACATTACACGCGAGTATAATCACAGCCACGTACCCCTCCCCCCCACCATTTTGACTCGCGTGACCTTATAAGGAAGGTGGTCGTGTGGCGTGAGCAGTTTCAACCAATCACGATACGTCACCGTGTTCGAGAGAGAGGGGGGTTTGTCCGGAAGAAAGAGGAAGTCAGGGTGGGGCTTTTTAAGGGGGGAGGGAGAAACCGAGCCGAGCCGGCAGCCGTTGGAAAATGAATGATATGCAGTTCGAGTAGTAAAATCAGCAGGCAGGCGGCGTGTACACACTGTGTTTACCGGCTAATTCAAGCTACTGCGGTAATATTTTACTGGACGTGGAACTACAAAAAGTTTACCGTTTATAAAGGAAAAAAGGGCACAGAAGTTGTTCCCACAGAGATGCAGTGTGAGTATTTTTCAGCTCCGTATTTACATTCTTATTTCATGTATGTGACATGTAGTGATAGCGAGTCTCATCTGTCAACGTGCACTTGTGTTTATCAGGTTTGATCATTATCTTTAGAGGGAAAAAAAACGCTCACTTCAAAGCCTCTCTCATAATGTATATATTAAAAATCGGCCATTTCTCTGTGGTTTTATGTCACAATCTTTATTTACTATCACTCCGGATTAATAACCAGACCCTGACACTCCGCGAATAAGCCCTGCTTGATAATGATTCCAACCCCCCACACACACTTTCACTTAATAATATTGTCGATTTCATGTGAGATATAACGTTTAAACTCATTATTTTTCTTGATTATCATGTGAAGAGCTGGTTAGTTTGGGTGTAACCCTAGCATGCAGCAGACACATGCCAGATGATCGATCGAACATTTGATCTATTAAAAAAAAATAAACAAAAAAAACCCGTAACATTCCACAGAATTCGATCGAAAAAGCATTATATTAAATGTTGAATTCCAAACGTGTTTTGGGTAAATGAACAGTGAGGATGCTGAGGCTTAAAGTCAGTCCCCTGGGTGATGTTTAGATGCAGGATACTGGATGACGTTGCAGATTATGCAGAAGAATGTTGATGGATTACATTGATTAACTTTATAGGTTAATGTCACTGGTGTTTCTGGTGATAACATTATGCTCAGGCAGTGCAGTGGAACACATCATGGACACATCATGAGACCAGTGAGACAGAACTGAAAGAAGGGGTGGGGTCTTGTGGTTTCAGTGGGGATTAATCCCCACAAACATAAATTTTGGGGGGTCACCATTGTTTTCAGTGAGTATGAGGTCGTGACCGTTCTGGCTATGGTTATAGTAATCAGTGATGAAGCATAAAATGGTTTAAATGCAGTGTTTCCATCTGTTTCTCTTTTTGCTCCACTTTCATAATCCTCTCCTAATTGCAGTAATGAAAACCAGTGTGCAGTGTGCTACATCTATCATTGTGTTGTCAAATGACAAGAAAACACAAGAAAAAAAATTTAAGAAATGCCCCTCATCTCTTCAGGTTTAAAGGAATATCAGAATGGAGCTGAGTGATTAGATGATTTGCTTCTTCTCAGTGGCAAAACTGAGCCATTCATTGATGGTCAAAATGATTGCTTTGGTTGTAGCACCACAGAGATGTTACATTTAACTTTATCCTCCACATGAATAACATGGAGCCAATTCCAGCTGGTGAAATAGAATAAGTCTTTATTGTCCACCGAGGTGGAAAATTGTCTTTGAACAGGCCGTCAGTCCATCGCAGGGCCAGAGATGGGACATACTATATATTCATTGATAAGAAAAACCAAATTGACAACTAACAGTTAATTGTCTGACACAGTTAACACACTGTTTTGTGTTTTGTCCTGTAAATAAAACATTTGCACTGAACTGCAACTGCCTTTTACAAATAATAATCAAATCAGGAGGATAGTGAAAATAATTGTTTGTCTCGGCTTCCAAGAAACCTTGGTTTTGCTTTTCATAGGAGGTTCACATGAGTTGGAAGCAAGCATGCATACCCCATGGGTTACCCCATAACCCTCAGCACTGGATGAGAAATAATTTTGAAAGTGATAGTGTATCACAACATCCTGATGTGTTATTTTTAGCCAGTGGGTGAATGACACGTCCAGACTTCAGCAACAGTGATTAACCACGTTGTGAGTTATTATTTATCACTGCCACTCACATACTCGTGATATTATCAGATAACATCTGATAACATCCATGTGATGAGGTGTGCATAAGAGCAAGATGAACATTGTTAGAACATTGTCAGAAATTAGAAAAAGTGGAAAAGAAATGGGAGGATTAGTTTGTGCTCTCTAACCTGAGCTCACAACTCGTTTGTCTGCTTCCATCACCTTGAACACATCTTCCACTGAATACAGCTTGTAAAAACCACAATGATCGGCTCCTGCCCTCTTTAGGAATCTGCAGCTGCACTGGGAAGACGAGGTGAAATAAAATGGCACCCTTGCATGTGAGATCACCCTGTGACACCCTGTGACACCCTGTGTCTTGCTTGGCTGCTGTAAACAGCAAAGAGCTGAAGTCTTCTCGGGGTCAGTTGGTTGCTCGCCACATGACTGAAGACAAATTGATTTTTGTTTGTGATGACGCCATGTGACGTGCTTGTTAATGATGGCTGCGGATTCTGCAGAATTTCAGAAATGCCTGCAATTTCAATCCAGCTAAAATCTTTTAAAGGCCTGATTAAAAATAGTCCATTATTTATGGAAAGACAGTGTTATCAGTAGAAGTTCCATGTTGGAAACAGGGCTCCATTTGTTTTCCCCCAAACTGTTGCTCTACAACCAAATTTTGTAAAAGGAACAGATGTGGTTTAGGCAAAGACAATATTTGCTTAACATCTCATGATGTTAGCCATAAAGGTTGATGATAAGCGCAATCTAGCTCAACATAGTGAGCATACTGAATTGTTCCCTGTAATTATTGTTCATGTGTTTGCACACTGTACCTCTTCTATCTTAAGAGCTTGTACCGGGGATAGATGTGTAAACGTAACCTCAAACTAACTGACCTGAGGCCAAAATCACTCAGGTGTGATTTGAGTGAGAACTGCATGTGGCTGGCTGTCACATGTTCCTGTTACTTGTCTCACAATTAACAATCTTTCTTTCGTTTGTGGGGTTTCTTCTTCTCCCTTAGGTGTCTTCCACAGCAGATCATCTGCCTCTATGTTGTCTCCAATGTGTCCCTGTCTGTTACGCTCATCTGTCCTAAATGTCATCCTTCACAACGTCCATGAACCTTCTTTGTAGTCTTCTTCTTTTTCTCCTGCCCACCAACTTCATCTTCAACATCTTTGTCCAATATAATCTTTATCTCCAAACTATTCAACCTGAGCTGTCCCTCCAATATTTCTAATCCTGGTCACTCCCAGCAAAAATCTCATCATCAACTCTGCCACCTCCAGCTCTGTGCTCTGGGAATTTTATTAGCTGATAATGAAATTCATTTCACGTACTTGTATTAGAAATGCACAAAATATATCAGAATCCTTGTTCAGTCACTGATATTCTTCTTCTTGCTGTTATTCTTGCTTCTGATACAGTTGGTGTTCTTGTCAAATCTAACTATCAGACCGCCTCATGGCCTCTTTTCAGTGACCGTGTGTGAACCCACCACTGAAGCTGTGGTAATCATGGATCCTCCCAGAGCTGACGGCTTCCTGGAGTCGTCCTGCGCAGCCTCTCTGGACGGAAATGTGGATACAGCCAAGTATGTCCTCACAAAGACAAAAAAAAATGCCTGGACACTGGTTGCACATGGTTTTAGTGTCTAAACGGAGAGTCTGAAGATTAATCTGAGCAGTCAGAAGATGGTCAATGAGTTACTTAAAAAATTTAAATACGTTTACAAGATGTCAATTTGAGATGAGGGCCTAATATGTGCCGTCAGACTCACTCTATTCCCATATTTCCCTGTTTAGGCTCAGGTTTTTTTTTGCCTCTGGTTATTTCCTGTTAATTGACGTGTTTGTCTTCCACTTCTGTAGTGATTCTTCAGAGGAAGAGTCCACAGGGGAAAGGGAAGAGGACATTGCTGTCCATAATGAAGCTGCCAGCAGCACTAAGATGACAGAGGTCCCTGCCGAGCAGGCCTCAAACACACAAACAGGTGAGAGCTGAAGGGATGGAGTGTGTGAATTGATTATGATAGATTTATGATTAGGAATATACAGACACAACTTTCAGTCTCTTACATTAGATCCAGTTTACTGTGTTGGCTTCAGCTGCTGAACTCGGCAATAGTGATCGTGATGACTTTCCTGTGGAAGTTGGTCAAATTCCACATTCCTGGGCAGAACAAATTTCAATTTTCCTTTTCCTGCCTTTTAAAGTCTACTTTGACATTCCTTCCTGCTTTACTCACTGAGGGAAAAGTCCTCACACATACCTACTCCATCATATATTTCCATTCTAATCGCTCATCTTGCATTATGTCATAAGACTAAATTCTTGAATAATTTCTTTATCAAGTCATTGAAGCCGTAATTTCACCTCACATTGGGGGGGGACATCTTCAAATTAACTAAAGCAATTCCAGTTTCCTACAGCTAAAAAGTGAAGGAAATACTTGGACACCACTGTGACAATCACCTGACTCTGCTACCAGGTGCTCAGATTAGACTTGCTCATTTGCTTATTGGTCCTGGTTAGTATAGTCTGTATCCTCAAGACTGTGACAAAGACCAGGTTGGTTGATGAAGGTCGACCTGTCTGGCAAACCTTTTGTAATTTGTCTGAGTGATATTTTTTTTTCTCTTCACCTATTCCAGTGAACACCCAGCGCCCAAACTCCCTGTCGGTTCCGGCAGCAGCAGACCCCGGCCTTTGGACATCACAGGGTGATACAGAGGTGAAACTGAGGATGGGTGACTCTGGAGTTGCTGCTGAAACTCCACTAACTATCCACCAGATGTTCACCTCAGCTGTGCAGCGCTTTGGCGACGTCACAGCACTTGGCTGGAAGGAAGGCGAGCAGCAGAAGAGCCTTAACTACAGAGATTACTACCAAAATTGCCGCATTGCCGCTAAGAGCTTCCTTAAGGTATATTTTTTCTGCTACTGATCTGTCATTTGTTGCTTACACCCACAACATCTGCAGATTTGCCTCGCAGTGTTGCTCGATGAGACACCACGCGCAAAAGGAATATGAAAAGGAATCTGACTGAAATGTCAGCCAGAATTTGATGTAGCTCAGGTCAGGGCCTCAGCCTGAGAACAGAGAATGTTATTGTTCATTGTGGAACTCAATGTCAGCACAGAAACTCAGCCAGTGTCATGTAAGAATGTGCGCGAGTGTGACACAATCACAACACAAACGAATGAAGCTGACTTTTGGGCATGAACTTGTAGCCTTTGCGTGCTATAAGCTAAAAAGGTTTCTACACTAAGCCCACATTACTAAAGCTTTCTTTGGAGTTTCACGCTTGCAGAAATTATACAAAGGTCTGTTGGAGATGTAACCCTGGCTTTGTCATAATGCATTCCCAATCCTATTAAAGACAACATAATTTGCCCAAGTATCTGGATCCATTGTTAAAAGCTGCCATGGCAATGTGCTTGAGACAACACTGAGCTCTGGTCAAACTGATCTCTTTGAGTGTATAAAAACATATACAAGAAATGTAATGATCCTGGCTTAATGAAGAGCTAGAAATTGAATGCTGACATTGGATGTTGAGGATATTATTATTATTATTATTATTATTATTACTTGTCGTGATTTTGTTTGTATTAAAAAGGTGTGTTTATTTTTTTACAGCTTGGTTTGGAGCGCTACCATGGCGTTGGCATCCTGGGCTTCAATTCGCCTGAGTGGTTCATGGCTGATATTGGAGCTATTTTTGCAGGGTGAGTCAGTTTCACCTTCACATCTGAGTGCATGTAATTTCTCAATCATGGGCTTTCGGTGTGTGTTTGTTTGTTTACATGTCAGGCTGAAGCAACCCATGACTTGAAATGTGAGTTTTATGGAGCATGTCCCTCTGGTGTCATCCACTCCTGCACGTATCCTCTTCACGAAGGACAGTTCCTGTAATCAAGCTCTGTTGGGGACTTCAACACTGATGTGTTTATTTTTTTACCTAATTATGGTTTGGGCTACTTCCTCCACCACAGATGAAACTCGGCATAGATCACATAACTGTAATCACAAGCCTCTCTGTTTCTGTGATTGCATCAATGTTCAGTGGGAATGGCCTCAGACAAAATGAATCTAAAGCAGTGCTTCACTCAGAGAGCTAAGTGGGACCAAACGACTCAGAGAAACCATAACGCTTCAGCAAATTAAAAACCTCATTATCGGTCGGGGACAGATTTGCTGCAGCTGTGCTGCTTACATCATAAAACATCTTCAGTTCACATCAGTTCACTGAAGGCTGACAACCAGAATACATTGAGGGGAACATACTCCTGTTACAGTCTGTCCGTGTCATTTCTCGTAATTCCTTGGAGCTTAACAAGTATTGATACTGTGTGAATTCTCCCACACCTTCTGACACATGACGGTAAAGAATGCTTTTATGCTGTTGTCACCTTGTTAAACTGGTCCTGGTGTGTTAAATTACAGATGATGATAATCGCCAACAGTAGCACAAACTCTTAACTTTGAAAGTGGACTCACATTTGATGTAGATCATGTTTCTAGCAAGCGAACCCCAAACGGATTCAAGTCTTTCCTACTTTATTTCTCATTGGAAGTGGATGCTACATACAGTAGTTGTAGTAGTTGCTGTGGACTTCCTGTGAACAGAAATGAAACACACTGTACTGTGCTAGCTCTCTACATATAAGACAAAGCAGTATACCACAGGGCAAGAGCATCACCTCACTGGAACTGTAAATGAAACAATCTGTTGACTTTGACTCTTTTATCTGTTGCAGTGGATTTGCTGTAGGCATCTATACCACCAACTCTCCTGAGGCCTGCCAGTATGTAGCAGAAAACTGCAAGGCCAACATTATTGTGGTGGAGAACCACAAACAGCTGCAGAAAATCCTACAGGTGAGACCAACAGAAGTTATTTAAAATGAAATCCCGATGAGAACTGTGATCCGATAATTTCTGCAATTCAACAATGCGACAATAAACAACTGCACTAATTGAGGAGTAATATAATCCTTGTCCCACCTTAAGTCAGCTTAAAAGAACATGTTTTTCCTAACATTGGTGATGCATCTTGAGCAGCTGCTCTCCCCTCTACTCTCACTCTCCCCCCCATCTTCTTTTCACTGTCTCTACACAGGATAAATGCAAAAATGTCAAATGCCATCAAATACTTTATCCATAGCCAGTAGTGTAGGAAGTTAAATAACACCAGTGATGTTGTTGATGTTTCCCCTGTAGTATATATTTTATGATTGTATGCCATATGTTCACAGGTTGAAGACAAGCTTCCACACTTGAAAGCCATTATCCAGTACAAGGACGCACTTAAAGAGAAGAGACCAAATCTGTACTCGTGGGCGGAGTTTATGGAGCTGGGGCGTCATGAGCCCGACGCTCCCCTTGACGTGATCATCTCCAGCCAGAAACCAAACCAATGCTGCACTCTCATCTACACCTCAGGAACCACAGGCCAGCCCAAAGGAGTCATGCTGAGCCATGACAATGTAAGGAACAAGAGTTTTCTTCTCCGAGGATTAGGCTTGACAGCCTAGTTCACGCTACATGATTTACAGATTTCTGCAAGACACGGGCTAATCACCCCGAACTGGCTTGTGATCGGCAGTCGCAAGTGTGAAATTTGAAAAGACGTGGCCTGCTGAAACACACAGACCCCTCCCTCTCCAGTCACGCAGCAGACACCAGTCTAATTAAGTTAGCCAGACTCATGCAGCCTCAGCCAATCAGAAACCAGGGCAGCGTAACAGAGCTAAAACTTTATCGGTTTCATAAAATCTCAGGCTGCACTGCTTCAGGAAAATGTTCATTGTGGTCAACACTACACATCAAGTGATGTAGTGTGGGATTCCACAGTGATTCACTGACCCTGAAAGCTGAGCAATGTAACCCTGGCTCAAGTGTGGCACCAATTACAAATACAGTGGACAGACAGAGATGCACAGGTCAACATTAGAATGCTCCCAAGGCTGCTGCTTTAATTTGGTTGTTAATACTTGTGTACTGTTAGTGGGATTTTAAATACAGAACCTACAGAGTAAGAATGTATTGATGCTATTACTAATGCCACCACTGCTTGACACATAAAACGCTACTATTTTTCCCCCTTCAGCTGACATGGACTGCACTCTCCATCAGCATTCACTTGAAACTGACAGAGGCCCCTGAGGCTCAGGAGGTGGTGGTGAGCTACCTGCCGCTGAGCCACATCGCTGCTCAGATGGTGGACATCTGGTCCACCATGAAGGTTGGAGGGGCGACCTACTTCGCTCAGCCAGACGCCCTCAAGGTAAGGCGGCATTTATGGTTTGTGTATGGCGCACACGCAGAACACACACTGCTCGGTCACTTTGTTGGGTGCATTTAAATAATCTGTATTATACTGTCATACATTCATATTCTGCCCCCATCATGTTTGTAAATACACGATGATTGAATTTACTTATTCAAGCATCACATTTAAGAAATCTGTATTTTTCTGGCATTATTTGGCATAAAATGTCATAACTGTCTACAACTACATTTGCCAAGCAGTCAACATCCAGTGACCACAGTTAATTTAGAATTATAGATTTCACTAGATAGAAACAAGTTTAATCATTTAAGTCTGCAGCTCCATGTAATATAAAAACAGATCTAATAGTTTTTATTAATTTGAATGCACACAAGTTGCATGGTGTACCTTTATCATCTGGCTTTAACTTTAACAAACAATAATTTACTTCTTTCCAAAGATAATGTATTTATTCTAAACTATTTTAAACTATGGAGATTAGGTAAACCACAGTTCAATCAATGTGTTGAATTTGGAATGAGAGAGGGAGCGCAAGAGTTGCCGGTAGTAATGATATTTTAATTTGTCTTAATCAGGGCTCTTTGGTAAACACCTTGAAAGAGGTGCATCCTACTGTCTTCATGGGTGTCCCTCGTGTCTGGGAAAAGATGCAAGAGAAGATGAAATCTGTGGGAGCTAAGTCTTCGACTGTGCGCAGGAAAGTGGCTGCATGGGCCAAAGATGTCGGACTGCAGACTAATCTCACCAAGATGAACCAGTATGTGCATGTTATGTTAAACTAGTATGCCTTGTGGCTGCAGGCACCTAATTATGGGGAGTTTTTGCTTTTTACTGAAACTATGTTTTTTCCCTTCCAACGTCTTGGAATCTTTCCTTTAAAATTTCCAAGAAATTATCTCATATTCAGCTGCAGGTTGTGAGAAGATTTCAGAGTTCAAAACAACTCAAACAAATGTCATTTAAGACTGTTACAAAAGCTGAAACATTGAAACCTGCAACTCAATCTATAGGATGCAGATCTGTATGGAAGCGTATAGTCACAAATACTTATTTTGTAAAAGTTACAAAGGTACAGTGTGTAAGAATTGGGGGAAATCTAAATGCGAGATTGTAGACTTTAACAAACTGAGGACTTCTCCCTTATTCAAGCAGTTCAGAGAACTACGGTGGCCTTGGCATACCAGAAAGCATGTTGTTCGTCTATGTTAATGTAGTAAGCTTCTGATTTAAAACTGTGTCCATTCAGGCTATAAAAAACAATATATTCAATTTCTATCTATTAATCCTCCTAAATGTTACACTCTGGACCTTTTAATAGATACTGATCTGTTTGAACTTTCTCTTCCTAATATATTTTTTATTGAATATGACGATGATACTTAATAATTTTTCTTTTTCCGTTATATTTAGTTGCAAATTGTACATATAGGGAAATTGTAGGAAACATTATCAGAAAATATAGGACCATTCAAATTGTATCCATGCCATTTCTTGATTTGTGAGAATATACTAATGGATGTAAGATCTCTTTGAACCTGATTTGAGTCTTGACACGCAAACACTTTGTGTCTCTTCAGAAATGGAGCTGTCAGCCACACTCCTCTTACCTATCGTGTTGCCAAAAAGCTCGTATTCAAAAAGGTGCGTAAGGCTCTGGGCTTGGAACGCTGCAAAAAGTGCTTCACAGGCGCCGCACCCATCACCAAAGACACCCTGGAGTTCTTCCTCAGTTTGGATATTCCACTGTATGAGCTGTATGGCATGAGTGAGAGCTCTGGACCTCACACCATCTCCCTCCCTGATGCCTACAGACTCACTAGGTATATTTTTATAATCTACAGCCCAGTGTTGACAGAATTCAGTGGTGATTCAGAAATGTGCTTAAATGGTGATTTTCTTTTTTTTAACACACCTTTTGTCGTGCAGCTGTGGCGTTGAGCTCCCAGGGTGCAAAACAAAGCTGCACAACCGAGATGAAGAGGGAAACGGTGAGATCTGCTTCTGGGGACGCCATGTCTTCATGGGTTACCTCAACATGCCCGAGAAGACAGAGGAGGCTCTGGATGCAGAAGGCTGGCTGCACTCAGGTGACCTGGGAAAGCATGACCAGAATAAGTTCCTCTACATCACTGGAAGAATTAAAGGTATTACTATTATTGTTATTATTATTATTATTATTATTGTTCTTTATTCCAGTTTGCATGTTCTTCCCGTGTGTGTGGGTTTTCTCCGGGTTCTCCAGTTTCCTCCCAAAGTCCAAAAAACATGAAATATGGGGATTAGGTAAATTGACTGTAAGTTTGAGTGTGAGAGTGAATGGTTGTTTGTCTCTATATGTGTCCCTGTGATGGACTGGTGACCTGTCCAGGGTGTACCCCCACCAGGTGAATGATAAAGTGTTAGAAAATGGAGGGATGATAGACAAGAGTATTTGTACCAGATCATAAATCATTTACTGGACTGTTTTCTTTACTTGTGATCTTGAAATTTGTCTGTTAGTCAACGTTTTGTGTCTGCGTTTGATTTTCAGAGTTGATCATCACAGCGGGGGGAGAGAACATCCCGCCTGTTCCCATCGAGGATGCGGTCAAAGAAGCTGTGCCACTGATTAGCAACGCCATGCTGATTGGAGACAAGAGGAAGTTTCTGTCTATGCTGCTCACTGTTAAGGTAAAGACTTTCTGGACGTGGTTTGACCAGATGTGTGTCTGTCCACTTAAATCTTGGAGGGAGATGAAGTAGAGCACTGTGGAGGAAGTACTAATATTACACAATAAAACGAGTCAGTTGCAATAAATTACAACTGCCTGCAATCACTGCTGTTTCCTGAACCACACAGCTCCAATCAAGTTTCTTGGATGTAGTCTGGACAAGTAATGCTATATTAAAGCAGAACTTTGCAAGTCTGGTCACTTTTTTGCCCTTTTCTCTACAGAGCTCCCTCTACAGTTTCAGAGTACATATCTTACCAGCGCCACTGTAAACATCCATTATCTACTGCTTTGTCCTCACTGTCCCCGCTGATGCTACCTTCCCCTCTCCTGGCCATGTGTGTTTGTTTTCAACGAAACAGGCAAACACAAGCCGTGGAGCCAGGTCCATCCATGCTTCTGTCATGATGAACGTCTTAAATAACGCTATCGCTGTCTTGATCTTATAGCCGATATCTGGCTAAGGGTGTGTGTTTCGTGCTGTGAAACAATTCCCATTTCTTGTGAGACCTGAAGATCTGGGATGGCGACCCTGATCTTATGAGGCTGGTTTTCTGCTTTCAGACAGCCCCAAATCACCCGGCAACAAGCCATATAACCAGCACAATGTCTCTGAAGTTGTTAAATTAGGATAAAGATGCTGCATAGTTCTGCTTTAAGAGACAGCGATAGAAAGTACTGCAGCAACATGCATCAAAAATCAGAGCATCTAGTGGTAATACCTCAGAAATCCACAGGTTGGTGATAGAGGTTCCACGCTGAAGCCTTTACACTGCATGATAAGAAAATGTTGTTGATAAAATCAAAACCTTTGTATTTATTTATTTTTTTGTCTCTCCAGTGCCAGGTCAATGCTGTCACAGGCGAGCCAGAGGATGAGCTGTCTCCAGAGGCTGTGGAGTTCTGCAGGCGGTTAGGCAGCAATGCCACACGGGTTTCTGAGATTGCAAGTGGCCAAGACAAAGCAGTAAACACCACTATTCAGGAGGGAATCAACAGAGTCAATGAGAGGGCAGCCTCCAACGCTCAGCGCATCCAGAAGTGGATTGTGCTGAATCAGGACTTCTCCGTGGTTGGGGGAGAACTGGGTGAGTGGGACGGGAATTCCATGACCTTTAGAGTAGAATTGTGCCAAATTCAGTTTTGGAGTAGAAATAAAACTAATGATTTCATTGGAATCTGCTAATTAAACCTCAGATGAATTGATCTATATAATACATACGATTGTGATTTCTGTAGTTACTGGGTTAAATGTTACTCATGTTACAAGAAGAAGATTACAAATGACTTTTGATGGTTACTCACATTTTATCCTTAAGGGTAAAGTGGTGCAGCAGCCCTGTTGCTTAAAGGAGTTGGTTTAATAGCATGAATTCTTTGCTCATTCCTCAGGCCCCACCATGAAGCTGAAGCGTCCGGTGGTAATGAAGATGCACAAGGAGCAGATTGAGAACTTTTATAAGGAGCTGACGACTCCGACGACTCCCGACAACCCGCTGCCTTCCAAATAGAGCTGCTCCTGCACCTGCAACAACATTCAGACTGTATGTCAACAAGGATACACTCCACCTCATTCCTACACCTTCTGTCATGTTCTCCCCTTTTTGTAATATGTTTTCATTGCCTTAAGTTTTGGTCATTTATGTCTCGGTTTACATTTGTGGGTCATGTACAAAGAATGAAGACAAAGCCATTTTTTACAATAGCTTTATGATTTTGAATATTCAAATAAGCTGAATTCAAATATTTATTTGTTTTGCTCAAGGTTTGAGCAGCAAAATCTGACCGGTGAAGTGGTGGCAGCTGAATGTACGAAGAGTTTACTGTGTTGCGATACTTGATGCAAACTTTGCCATTTGTATTTTTGAACGTATTTATTTATTTTTGAGTTTGCCAAAGTGTATGTGGGACGAAACGGCTTCAAGTGAAGAAACATTTATGTAATAAACCAAATTTTTAATTCTACAATGATATCAAATATTTACTGGCCTTTCGCATGGACTCGGTGTCGCTCCCTCTCGTCTTTGTCGGGTAAATTTAACTACAAATTCAAGTTCTGTTTTTCATGCTGTAAAAAAAGACACCATTTAAGTAACTGCTTTTTGTTTTTGTTCAGTTGTATAGTCCAAAAAAATGTTACATTACATCTTCCACTATGCCTGGTCCTGAACAGTATGTATGTGTAGAACTGCTTCTGGGTTTTGTGAAATGTAAATATCTGCGTTCTTGTGTTTGTCTTTAATTTTTTTATATTTTAGTTTATATTTCAGTAATTATGTTTTTGTTTTTTCCTTTGATTACGTGAAACAGAGAAGGAAGATGTACATAAATTAGTAATTGGTAAATGGAAAAAAAAAAAGTAAATATGCTGTATCAGCTGCATTAATCTGCCCTCATTGGTCTATTGCCATATTTATTGCATCAAATGTATAGATGTTCAAATGTCTCTGACTAACATACGATGTAACTGTAAACATACAATAGATATTTGTAGCAGCCTGATGGATAACACTTAAGGGCAAGTTGAGAGGTTGAACCTCAAAGCAATTGAAGTTCAGGGTGAAAATGCAAGACATGCAATGGTGGTACATTTATGAAGTGGAATAAGGAAATGACGGTGATTCTGTTTTTCTGGGCGAGTGGCTCTCCTGCTGCTAAGTGGCACATATAAATTAGAGGTTGAACTAGATTGACTGCCTTTAACAAAGATTTATTTTCCAAAACAACTTTGAAGGACTACAGAGAATTCACAGGAGCCTTGACTAAACTGGATTTGCCTGACCCTTAAGAGCCCGTTTTGTTAAAATGATCAGGGTTGAAAAATGAAGGTGTGTGTGTGTGTGTATGTATGGCGCTGCTCTGGAGAAGTGAAGCAGGGCTGTTTCTGTATATGGTCAACAGAAATGTGAATGTTTGTGTGATCAGTACAATACTCTTTGATTAAAAAAACATTCATCCGTTCATTTCATTTTTGTGTGAATCATTTAACGTTGTGTGTCCTAACATGCAGTGTTTGTTAGAGATTGTCAGACATAACATAAAATATCAAATTCCATTCAATTGGTTGAAAACATTAATTAAAGGTAGGGTTGGAGATCATTTTTACTGCATTGCTTAAAATCCTGTGTTGTAATGTAACAAAGTATTCCGTTACTCTACTTACGTACAAAATTCACCTATCTTTACTCTATATTTCTAGCAACTTTTACACCACCACATTTCCTCTAACTATCTTTGTGACTCGTTACCACTAAATGAAATCAGAAGAAGAGCTGGTAATGGTCTGTTTTTATACATTGCTTTTCTAATCTTACATCTTTCATACCCATTTACACACTGCAACATTAGCCCCATGTTTGTCTTGCTCGAGGACACAGACTAGCAGAGCTAGGAAATGAACCTACAACCTTCCAGTTGAAAGACAACTCACCCTACCACTGAGCTACCATAGCTCAATCCTAATTACACACCTTTTTTAATACTTTTACTTCTAAAACATTTTATATCAGAAAATTACTTTTGATTCTTAAGTATCATATAACTCAACTTCTATCAAGTGTACCTGTGTACGTGTACTTTTTAAAGTCATTTTTTACTTAAGTATGATTTCTTTGGAAGTACTGTACTTCGCTATGTCTTAAATCACATCCGTTACTGAGTAAAAAAAATGTTGGCCTGAATATAAAAACAAATAAAACTTTGGCAGTGAATGGTAGGGATAGGTATTCACCTCTGGATACTTGTACTTTTACCTTTTGTAGATACTTTACCCAAGACTGACAATTAATTAAAGCAATCCTTACCTTTCAGGCATTTTTACACGTTACTTTTGTAATCTTAAATTGCTCCTAATAAGCGTATGACACACTAAAATGTAAAAGAAACCCACCAGGTGTTGAAACACATCATTATTTAATTCTCATATATTTCTGATAAGAGTCTGACTACTTGTCTGTCATCTGTCGCAGCGTCACCAACCGCTGTTACAGCTTGTGAGTGTTCTGTGAGAGATACAGTTACAAGAAAAAGTATGTGAACCCTTTGCAGAAATTGATTATAAAATGTGATCTGATCTTCATCTAAGTCACAACAATAGACAAACACTGTCTTATTAAACTAATACCTCACAAACAATTATATGTTTTCATGTTTTTATTGAACACACAATGTAAACATTCACAGTGCAGGGTGGAAAAAGTCTGTGAACCCTCGATTTAATGACTGATTGACCCTCCTTTAGCAGCAATAACCTCAACCAAACGTTTCCGGGAGTTGCAGGTCAGACCTGCACAACAGTCTGGAGGAATTTTGAACCACTCCTCTTTACAAAACTGTTTCAGTTCAGCAATCATGTCAATCTTGGGATGTCTGGTGTGAATCGTTCTCTTGAGGTCTTGGACTCTCCAGGACTCTGACTGGATCACTCCAGAAGGTGTATTTTCTTCTGTTGAATCCATTCTGTTGTTGATTTACATCTGTGCTTTGTGTCGTTGTCCTGTTGCTTCACCCATCCTCTGTTGAGCTTCCGTTGGTGGACAGGTGGCCTTAAGTTCTCCTGCAAAATGTCTTGATAAACTTGGGAATTCATTTTTCCATTGATGATGACAATCTGTCCAGGCCCTGAAGCAGCAAAGCAGCCCCAAACCAGGATGCCTCCTCCACTATACTTAACAGTTGGGATGAGGTTTTGATGTTTGTGTGCTGTGCCTTTGTTTCTCCACACATAGCGTTGTGTGTTCCTTCCAAAAATCTCAACTTCAAATGTGCAGCAATGGGTTTTTTTTGGACAGCAGTGGCTTCCTCCGCGTTGTCTTCCCATGAACTCCATTCTTGTTCAATGTTTTACGTATTGTAGGTTTGTTAACAGAGATGTTAGCATGTGCCAGAGATTTCAGAGAAGTCTTTAGCCGACACTCTAGGATTCTTCTTCACCTCATTGAGCATTCTGCGCTGTGCTCTTACAGTCATTGTTACAGGAAGGCCACTCCTAGGGAGAGTAGCGACAGTGCTGAACTTTCTCCATTTGTCTTACCGTGGATTGATGAACATCAAGGCTTTTAGAGATACTTTTGTAACCCTGTCCAGCTTTATGCAAGTCAACAATTCTTACTTGTAGGGCTTCTGAGAGCTCTGAGAGCACCAAAACTGGTGTGAGTGGGGGGACCCGTCCCGTCCCCCCTCCCTCTCTGTACCGGGATGTAGAACTAAATTAACTGGACAAGCAGTGAGTTTTATAATAATTTCTCTATAGATATGAGGAGAGGTGCAAACAGTGGCTGCGGGCTATCAACCATCCGAAGTGTGGAGAGGACACCGATCAAGAGAAGCTGAAAAATACGAGCGTTTGTAGTCTCCATTTTAAGGGGGAAATGAAGAACGTCACTCTGACGGATACCGCGATTCCGTCAATATTCACGTCATCACTGGGTCATCGGAACACAGCGACCCAGAGGTAAGACTCCATTTCTGACCACACCACACAGAAGGTCTGCAACTAACTAGAGCTGCAACTAACAGTTATTTTCATAATCAATTATTCTGTTGATTACTTTCACAATTAATTGATTAATTTAATCGTTTGGTCCATAAAATGTCAGAAAATGTGGAAACAATGATGTTCCCAAATGTCTTGTGTCCACAAACCAAAATAATTCACTTTTCATGATTTGTTATATTTAGCAAATAAACTGAAAAAATATTCACATTTGTTTTAATCATGAAAAAGCTTCAAACCAATTAATATCAAAATAGTTGACGATTAATTTTGTAATCGAGTTTCAGCTCTATGTATGATTGATCTATTGATTATTTTCTTACTTGTACTTGTTTGGTCTGTAAAATTATGAAAACCCAGAAAAGTCCGATGTGTTTTGTCCACAATCCAAAATAATTGTGGTGGTTTGTGGACAAATATGGAGCAAATGAACCAGAACATTTTCACATTTAATAGCTGTATGTGTGTGTATTTGTATATACGTGTGTGTGTGATATGTATGATCACCTGAACAGATCCCTTCTGCCAGTTGTTTTATATTTTATACAGTATTTACTACTTTGATCATTTGTTTATTAAATGTTTCAGCTTTGATTTTTGTTCTGTTCTGTTATTTGTATTGTCCCAGTTCCACACAAACTAGAGATATCTTCAGTTAAGTTGTGGATATTCACAACTGAATTGTAGATATCTATAATGACAAACACCATACAGGTTAATGGCAAAAAAGTGACGTCATTTTGCCCATGCCTATGTTAAACATGTTTTCAAGGTTTTTATCTTTTGACTTTCTGCTCAATCAAGAGCTGCTGGACAATGAGAATTTCCCCCATGGGGGATCAATAAAGTATCCAGCTATCCATCCATCATCTATCCATCTATTAATAACCACATCACAAACATCTTCAACAATTCATACTAGTCACAATTAGATTGGAAACAATTACTCGATTATTAAATGATTACTAAATGAATCGTCAACTATTTTGATAATCTATTAATCGGTTTGAAGCTTTTTTCATGATTAAAATGAGAATTCTGATTGTTTCAGCTTCTTTTCTTTACTCCACATAAAGAAATCATTGAAAGTGCATCATTTTGGTTTGTGGACAAAAACAAGACATTTGAGAACATAATTTCCAGGATTGACAAACACTGATCAACATTTTCTGAAATTTTATGGACCAAGCGATTACTTGATTGAGGAAATAATCGACAGATTAATCGATTATGAAAATAATAGTCACAAGGTCACAATCGTGATTAAATGTTAAAAAGGCTTGCCTTATACATTGTAGGTATTTCTAATTCCAGTGTCAGATATGTACAAATATATATATATATATATGTATACATACATACATACAGACACACATATGTCATTATTACTAGTCACAATTCGAGTTATGTACAACTTTATTCTATCTGAAACTATTTAATGACAATGGAGATATCTTGAACTTGAATTGTTGAATTGAATTAGAGATATCTACAATTCATACTAAACTGATGACTAGTCAAAATGACGTCACAGATATATATGTAGTGATTTCAGATAGTCAAACTTAGTGATTAAATATTGAAAAGGCTCGTCATAGCTGCTGCTGCCTGCTGTAAATATCATCTGGCGTTTCGGGGGCGTGGCTGCAGACTGGCTGCTCATGTTCAGGAAGAAACCAAGTAGCCACGGTTCTCGCCGTTTTTCTGCATCTTTGGCTCATTTGGTTTGCTAAGATGTCACTGTCCCGCAAATGTCTCTTCCCTGGATGCAAAAATACACAGAGGAGCTCTGCCACGTTATTTAAAATACCCAAAGAGGAGGAAATGAAGGGTAAGTGGTTAGATTTTGTGAGGAGCCATGTTGACGGAGAGCTGCGGATCACTACCAACACTCGACTCTGCAGTGACCACTTCACACCAGACTGCTTCGACAACTTCCAACGGAGGCAGCTGGGATTCACGGACAGTCCGTTATTACTGTTGCCCGGGGCGGTGCCGACTATCTCCCTACCTTCACATCATCCTTCCGGTCCCGACAGTCACCCCCATGTCTCACCGACATCATGTCCGCCATTGCCTGTAAGTTTCCTTGCCTGCTTGGGCCACAGGCTCCGGTCAGCATCAGGGGAACACAAGGAGACTCAGTGAACGTGCTAATTTCTTTCATAATAATAAAATAAAAAAAATAAATAAATAAAAATACTCCAACCATATAGAGATGCATCGGATAATAAGGGCAATATATAATAACAGTAGTGAAAGCAAACAAAGAAAAAAAGATAAATAAATCAAATTTGTTTAATATTTATTTCAAAGTTGCATGTAATGCAAACGTTTGCCAGCAAATCTTACAGATAAATGTATTGTTGGTACTACACAAGATAAGAAGACTAAAAAATAAAATACAGGCTAAATGTCATGCTAAGGGTTAATGCATGACATAAAAATAATATAAAATGACTAATTCACCGCTGAAATGTTAATGTTTATTAAAAGTGGGTCATCTAGATAGTAGAAATGTGAAATAATATTTGAAGCAAGTGTCTTCTTGGCCGAGAAAGTAAAAATGTATGTATGGCTGATGTAGATGAACGACATCTGCGCTCGCTGCCCAAGCAAGCCCATTCCTGATACAGCCATAGGCCACACCCACTGCTTCCCGAATGTAGTCGGAGCACAAGCCATGTAAACATTCACATTCCCGTGACGAATTCAACTTGTAAACTACTCGCGTTTTCTAACGATATGGTGCTAACTTGCATTGTAATGGGATGTAAATCTCGACAAACGAAAGGAACAACTGTAAGTTTCCACCATTTACCAGTTAGAGAGCCGGAGCGGTGCAAACAGTGGCTGCGGGCTATAAACCACCCGAAGTTTGGAGAGGACACTGACAGGGGGAAACTGCAAACCCCGAGGATTTGCAGTCGCCATTTCAAGCAGGAAGACTTCGAACCAAATATCTTTGGAGTGAGAAAAAACACTCTGACAGAAACCGCAATTCCGTCTGTATTCACCATCGACATTGTCCCAGATGAACAGCGCGGGTCATCTAAGCGCATGCGCCCAGAGGTGACTGACGAAAACTCGTCTCTGACTACATGTTATACAGTTTGACATGTTGTCGGCAGTAAAGCAGCACATTTATCATAACGCATCTAGTTGAAGTAACGTTTGATGGTCAAATACATACAAGTTTTATCCAAGTTAGCCTTTAGCAAAGTGTTTGTGTTCACTGCACTTCGCAGAGGACTGCTTCTTAGAGGGGACATGTTATGCAAAATCAACTTTTTAACCATTCAATACTTATATTTGGGACTATGGAGGCCCTGCCAGTCGCCAAAGTGTGGAAAAAGAATACTCAGTCCTTTTTTCGTGGTCCCCCTTAGTGTAAGTATCGGAGATAAAACACTCGATGTTAAATTCCCTGCGCTTATGACGGCAGCAGGCGCATTTCACCGCGAATGTTACCACCCACCAACAACTTTACTTCGAGAGCTCCACCTTAGCTCCACGTTGTCCCTATAAAATGCAAGAGTGCAGGCGAGGGAGGAAAACCAGTATCATGTCAACGCGGAGGGACAAGTTTGCTGTTCGTGGCTGCACAGCGGATCACACTGTTTTACACAAACTTCCAGCCTCAGGGGACGTGCGTGTCCAGTGGGTACATTTTATGTATGAAGCTGATGTGCCGGATAAAGTCAGCAAACGTGTGTTTGTGTGTTCGCACCACTTCGCCTCGGACTGCTTTGTGAACCTTGGTCAGTACAATTCTGGACTGAGCAGAAGATTGAAGCTGAAAAGGGGATCAGTACCAACTCTCCGTGGAGAGACCGCAGTGGAGCAAACTGTAAGTACTCTTTGGGAAACGTATGCTTTGTATGTCATTGTTCGTGTAACGCTAGCACATGTTAACTGCTATCAGCTAACACAGCACCAGAGACGTGACGTGTTGGCTCCTGCCTGCTGCTATTTTATTAGAGACTCATTGAAAGTCTATGCCGTGCCAGTGCAGGAGGTTGACTTGGTGACTGTGGTGTGTTGTTGTGGCCGGGGAAATACGCTCTAAGTTCGTATACTTTTCAAGTTTCATGTTTGTGTGCTGCGCTGCTTGCACGAGCAGACACGTAGCCTCCGAGCTAACAAACAGTAGGGACAAACCACGCTACTTTATGAGGTAGCTGGTCGGCACAAAGCCCTTTTAATGCATTGTCCGTAGCTTCCTCTTATTCAGGGTCGGACTTGGGTTCAAACATATATGGTTGAACCGCAATGTTTCTCCCACGGCCCACGTTCGACTGTTGTCATGGTAGCGTGAGCATGCTGGCGTCGACACCCCCCCTGGAAGAAGTGGGAGTGTTTTTACCTGTGTCTCATTTGCATATTTGGCAGGGTTATTGAACTGCTATGGTGCTTTATCCTTATGGTATTTTGACCAAACTATTTTAAAGGTCCCATATTATATCCTATTTCTCCAAGTTAAACTAGTTCCCTGGTGACCTAATGTATATGTCTGTGACATGCTTTGGTCAAAATACCATAAGGATGAAGCACAATAGCAGTTCAATAACCCTGCCAAAACAGCCCTTTTCAGAACGCTCAGGCAAACACACCCACTTCTTCCAGGGGGTGTGTTGACACCGGCATGCCCACACTACCATAACAGTTGAACGTGGACCACGGGAGGAACATGGCTGATGGAGTAAACTTTGTGGTTCAACCATATATGTTTGAACCTGAGTCCGACCCTGAACAAGAGAAACCCGTGGAAGAAGTTGTAGTATGTAAACTGCAACAGGACGTGTCAGAATGGTCAATTATGAGCTCTATTTGACCTTTTCCTAAAAATGTTTGTGTAACTCACCGCTTGTAAAACTCTAGATTTGTTTCAGTAACTACCATGCTACTCCGTGTTCTCCACAGCAGTGGGAATGTATTAGCACAGTTTTTTATTATTAATCTTCTGGTCAGTCCAGAATTGTACTGATCAAGGTTCACAAAACAGTCTGATGCGAAGTGGTGCGAACACACATTTGCTGACTTTATCCAGCACATTTTCTTCATACATAAAATGACACGCAAATCCTGAGGCTGGAAGTTTGTGTAAAACACTGCAGCCACGAACAGCACACTTGTCTCTCCGTGTTGACATAATACCACTCTTCCTTCCGCGCCTGCACTCTCTCATTTTATAGGGACATGGTGGAGCTAAGGTGGAGCTCTCGAAGTAAACTTCCTGATGGGGTGGCAACATTCACGGTGAAATGCGCATTGTGACGACATAATGTGCATTTCACTGCGAATGTTGCCACCCAACCAGGAAGTTGACTTGGGAACTCAACATCGCGTGTTTTATCTCCTATACTTAAACTAAGGGGGCCCACGAAAACACGACTGAGTCTTCGTTTTTCACACTTTGGCAAATGGTAGGGCCTCCAGAGTCCCAAAATGTAAGTATTAAAATGATTAAAAAGTTGATTTTGCATAATATTTCTCCTTTAACTTGGAGAAATAGGGTATAATATGGGACCACAGTCCCATATTATACGCAGTGAAAATGCACTGGGTGAGGCAGAAAGTACTGTGCCGCACTGATAGGGGGCAATGCTGAGCCCCAATGGGTAAGAGGTGCACGTCGCATGCTCCCGTACACAGAGGGCAGGGGTGTGTAATATTACAGCAATTTAAAATTTGTTTGCCAAAATGGAAGCTTACATCTCAAAAATAAAGGGGTTTTATAAACTGGATTTTCAGTGGACACGGGAGGTATAAGGGCGAGGAAGACCAACTCCGGAGCTGAAAGATCTTCTTGGAGATTGTGGGAGAAAGGTAACTAGCTCTATCGTATTGTTTAACATTATGGAATTGTTTAAATCATAATTAAAACCTTTCAAAATATCCACGTTTCAATTAAGGTCAAAATTACAAATGAAATCTAAGCTTCTATTTTGGGTTCATATATAGACTAAAGAGGAGTCTGCGCCTCACTGCAATAAAATATAAAAACACTGCTGTTGACATGGACAGCCAGGTTTGGGGAGTTAATGTCCTTAAAAGAATAGCTATCCTGTTAGGCTCAAAGAGGCAGTAATTCTCATGCACAATAAATATTTACAGTACAAGTACATATCCCACACGCATTTGTCTTTGCAACAAGCTGGTGATTAAAGACAATGTCCACATTATTGTTAGGTTATGGCAGCAAATGCAGGTTTATGTTTCTGACTGAAGATACAATGTTGGATACAGCGTGTTCAGTGGATAGCAAAAATAAAGGAATCGCATTAACTGTTCGGATACTTTTGGAGACTGAAATAGTTCTCTTTTCTCTTAAAGCAATCTCAACCACCAACAAGAGAGACACTAAGCCAGCCTCGCAGCATCCAGAAAGCCACCTGCGAAGTTGGATGTCAGACGGACCGCATCCCAGGGAAAAGATCCGTGGCCACACAGCTGTCTAAGTTGACATTAACCAACTATAGAAGTGCAGGTACGCTGAGGTCACATTCTTACTTTGTCCGTATAAATGTTGGTGTTGAGATTCTATGAATGCACCCTTTACATGGGCAATTCTGGCAATGACACATGCCAATATTTTTAATATATATTTTTTGAATGGGATAAAGGCTACACGCTATTTTCTTAGTAACCTACTACTGTTCTACATACATTTCAGATGTGGCAGACCCATAGCAATGCTCACTGATCTCAAAGTGGGAAAAAGAATATTGTTTCAGACCTCAAGAACAATCCCATCTAATACAACCCATATTTTCCAGGATGCCAAGCCAATGTGGCCACAAGGAGTATTGCTGTGGGCAATATCATAACTCCGTCTCCTTCACTGTCTTCAACTTCCGTAAAGCGGAAAGCAGTATCTGATGTACCTGATGACCGACCAGCAAAGCATCCTCTCTTGGAATTGCCATCTTTTCCAGAATCTGTAACCACTACCATCTTAGTAGATCCTGATGACCCCACACAACTCCCCAGTATGTCTGAATTGGAGAAGACTGCCAGTGAACAGTACGTTAACCTGGTTTCTTACAGATCCTTCTTGATGGCACATAATAGGAATGTGATGCATGAATATGCAGATGTGACAATTATGGCTGTCACTTTACTTGAAATGTAAAGGGGGGCTGAAATTACATATTTGTGTCTAACCCCAACTTTCTTGAGCAGTTTTTCATTTTATCCAGCAGAGGCCACTGTAAGCACATCTTGACCTCTTACATGCCATCTGACATATCAGTAAAGTAGTGATAATAGTAAAAATTCAACAATAACAGAGTTGCTGCTTCCTTTGATAAGTGAACATGAGACTGAAGGAGGCAACCATCAACCCAGTGTGTCTGTCTAAATATAATCAAAATATAATCATGTCGTGCCCTTGTTGTTCAAACCAGACTTTTGTGGAATGGTGACAAACCTAGTGAGGATCCTGTTGTGTTATTTTCCATGAAGTTACTTTTAACTGTGGTTTATTCTGTGGTCAACAGAGCACCAACCAAGCCACCGCAAGACATGGTGAAGTACTTGGTGTATGAAGATTGCCTGTTGGAGCTTTTTAAAAGCTGCCCCATATGCTCAAGTGTTTGCACAGTACAGTCATACACAAAAGGGACATTCATTTCTGTGACACAGAAGTGTCTCTACCCGACATGTCTATACACCAGGCAGTGGAAGAGTCAACCACTTCTGGGCAGCACTCCAGCAGGAAACCTGCACCTGTCAGCTGCCGTCGTCTACACAGGATCTTCTTTTGTTCAAACCAAAAGGGTACTTTAAAATGTATGACCTAATTCAAAAATGTGCTGTCATTGCCACACACGCTTTCATTTTGCACTTTCTATTATGTTACAGGTGCTCAATTCTATGCATCTGAGAACATTCTCCAGAAAGATGCATCAAAATCATGTGGACAACTACATTCTGCCATCCGTGCTGCATAGATGGCGTTCACATCAAACCAGTCTACTTCAAGAACTGAAACAGGGGCCAACTGTAACTCTTGGTGGTGACATTAGGGCCAACATCCCAGGCCGTTGCTCAAAGTATGGCTCATACTCCATGATGGATCTGAACTCAAACAAAGTTGTTGATATCCAACTCGTACAGGTAAATGGACTGTAGAATGTTTTATGGTATTAATGACAGGTGAGAAAAATAAACAGCTTGACAAGGTTTATAATACACAGTACATGTTACTATTCAGTTTGAATGTTTTAGGGTCGACACTAAAAAGAAATATTATTTATTTTTACGATCCACAGAGCAATGAAGTGGGAAGCAGTGTCCACATGGAAAAGGAAGGGCTGATCCGGAGTCTGGAATTACTTGAAAGATCTGGTGTGAATGTGACTTCACTGGTGACGGACAGACGCACTTGGGTTGAACAATTAATCCAGGAGCAGAAACCAGACATTGACCACTTTTATGACGTGTGGCGTTTATGTAAAGGTAGGTCAATTTAGAAAATAGATGAAATGTAACACAACAAACCCTATACTGCAGATAGAAAAATCTTATGAGTTTTAATTTCTCTCAGCCATAAGCAAGAAGGTGGATGCCATTTCCAAGGAGAAAGACTGCCACATGGTCAAATCATGGCAAAAGAGCATTGAGAATCATCTCTATTGGTCAGCATCCAGTTCATCCAGTGAAGAGGAAACTGTGGCAAAGTGGACATCTCTACTCAACCACATGCAGAATGTGCACATTCACAAAAATCCACTCTTCCCTAAGTGTCTCCACCCACCTTCCACTCACAAAAGGAAGTGGCTGAAGCCTGGTATGCCTCTAATTAAGACAATATGCAATTTACACATAATTATGTAATACACCTATGACTACAGTGCATTCATCAACAAGTATGTGTTGTTTTTTTGTTCCTCTTTAGCAACAAAGCCTACCTACAAGCTGAAGAAGGTGCTGATGAACAAGCATGTTCTTAGCTGTGTGAAAAGGCTGAGCCCTCTCTACCAAACTCCTGTCTTAAAGGGGTTCCGCAGCATGATTCCAAGATTCGCACCAAAAAGTGTGGCCTTCTCATACTTAGAAATGCTCTGCAGGTAAATTGTACAGCAACTGTGTTTTCAATATGATGCAGTTATGAGGACTTTGAACTAATGATTTTCATGTAATCCCATACAAATCCTTCTTATTTTAGGCTTTACCTTGCTGCATTGCATTTCAACGAAAATTCAATTCTAACCCAAGCAAATACTGCAGCTGGAGAGGACATGGTTCAGGACAAGGACAAGAAAAAAGATCATGCGTCCACAGGTGAGTTTATTCTCAACTTCCATCTCTTTAACACCATATGCCTAATTTCACATACATTTAGCCAGCCAATAGACCACCAGCAATAAGCTACACTTGTTAAAGTGACAAAATCACTGAAGTTGTAAATACACAATTACTAATGTTGAGCCTTAGTAAAGTTGAATTTGACTGAATAAATGTTTCTTACTTGTTTTCAGAATATGTTGCAGAGCTCATGAACCTCCTTTTTAACGAGGTCATACACAACCCTGTACCATTTGTGGCTGAGCTGAAAGAAGTGGCTTTCCCTGGATTACTGTGCTCACAGTTTGTGCAATCTGAGACGACAGAGGCTGTTGCAGGCCACGTGTCGACTTTCGGCTGCTCAGATGATGACTTGACGCCCACCTAAACCCACAATCCTTTTCCTCAACAGCAGCTGTCCACCAACATGTAAGTCACTAATGAAACCATGCCAACTGGCATGGCCCTTAATCTGTTCTTAACCAAGGCTACAAATGTACCTTCTTCACTATATTAGCAGCGTGTGGTGTGCATTTACTCTTACCATTAATTTGGAACGATACTTCTTTCATTTCAGGCCTGTGTGTATTTGTGGCATGTTTTTCCTGTCTTTTCTCTCCTCCTGGCTCAGTCCCGCTCTCGCGTGTGTGTGTGTGTGTGTGTGTGTGTGTGAGCGCGTTACTCGGGCGGTTAAATGCTTCTCAAAACACAAGATGGACTAAACTTCGTATAAAAATCAGGCTGAAATGTGAAATATGTGAACGTTCGTCACCTGTCCTCTGCTGCTGTAGAGAAACTGTCTTTTAATGCAAACATCGCTTTGGTTTGACTCTGACACTGTCAGTTAAAATCCTCATTTTGGCTCTACACAACACGGATAATAGTTAAGGTTTCGTGTGCAAGTAAATAAAAATGTCAACCTCCGTATCACTCCTTATAATCTAACCAATTGGCATTAACAGAATATTTCAGAATGGAAATTATAAACACTTACATTATACTACCCTTTTCTGAACCTTACACTAATACGAAGGCAAAAAAAACAAAAAAAAGGTGTGCAACATTGGTCATGACGACATCCTAATCTGGTCTTTAGTCCTGTGTTTGTCTTTTTTATGTCTGTCTACATTTCACTCCTGTATTTTACCTGGTGCAGATGTCGGTGTCTTTCCTCCAACTTATCGTTCATCCTGTCATCCTGAGTTCCCTGCCTCAGCCTAGAGGTGGGCTAGAGATTAGAGCCTCAGCACCTTCCTTTAAAAAAGAAGTTATGACACAAAACAGTTCTTAATGAATGATATGTAATCATGTAAATAGCAAATACCCTAAATGTACATACTGACCTGGACTGAACAGGGGCTTTACAGGCTTTAAAGGCTCTGAACTTGCCATCTTTATCAAGAGAGACAACTGGATCATAATCTCATGTGTGGTGCTCCATATTGGTGTATTCCATTCATCAGGAAACATCTGTAGGCAATGAAGCAAGCATGCCTGAATGACAATACAACCACAAAACTGTTCTGCACATGGCCTTCACATTAATCCAATACGATTTGACACTGTGCAGCTTTCTACAAAACTAGCTATTAATTAATTCACTGGTTTCTTTATAGAGCACTGAAATAAAGTTGGATTCACTTTCATTGATGAAAAAAAACAATTTCCCCCCATTTTCTATTTGCATTTTCTTACAGAGCAGGAACCCAAAAGATGACAGACGGATGACAGTTGGAGTGATCAACATGCAGTCCACCTCAAACAATTCTGTCTGAATGGAAGAACCAGGACATGGATCTTTTTCACATTCGTTTAATATTCATTCAAGTGAACCAAGTGGCTCCTTGGGTGTGGAGAACTCTCCCCCCAAATATTTTAACTTGTTTAATATTTAAATAATGTTTAGTGTTGAAATAAAAACAATTAACTTCATTGGTTTTATTTTGTAGTAAAAGATTGCTCATTTAGTGCACATTTGCACATCTGTTCTAAGTTTGTTAGAGTCATTAAACTGGTTTACTTCAAGTTCAGAATCACCACACAAATTGGTACAAGACCACCTGTGATTTTACTAAAAGAGTGACACTGGTTTGGTGTAAATAACTATAGTTAATGCAACTCATAGTGTTACATTTGTATAAATAATGGGCAAGTACCAGGCACTCTGTGGGGTGGGGGGGTGGGAGATCAAATTCAGCTTGGGGCCCTGCTCTGAGGAGCCAGTGCGGACGGGCAAAAGAGGATAACCGAGGAAGAGGGATCAAAATGGTACATCTGTACACGTGACACTGTCAACTTTGGATCTTCACACATTACTATGGTGGCCGACAGGGGCAAACGCACTGCAATGCCCCAAAACACATGCAGGAGGAGAAACAAGCTGCATATTCTAAGTCTCAAAACATTTGTCCCTATTTGCCCTCAGAAACGACAATGGAAGACAACGTGTCGTCTATGTCTGGCTACATATACACAATCATATATACATATATGCAAAGAGTGATAATATCGTCTTATTTGCAAAGCTCTTTCCTTTAACTCCAGTGGCCCATGGTCTGTAAATGTTGAGGGCAGACAGGGAGAAGAGCCTCAGGCAGACAGGCTCATTGTCTGGGAAAAGTCTGGTTCTTTAATCAGACTGGTTGTATATTCATATTTAAAATTATACATGTGCTTTTAATTACAGCATTGAGTTCTACGCAACAGACATTTTCATGCTCTGTTGGCATCGTCCTCCCATTCTCCACAGGTGCACCTGCACACAGTTTAATAAACAGTGACTAGATAAACTACTTGTTTCTAAATTAAGAACAATGTAGCAGTGAAATTAAAATCAACATGATGAATATTCAGTAAACCATATACAGAGCCATCACAAGACCAACAAAGTATGTAGTAAATGAGGTCAATTTAATGTATGGTAATACACAACAAACCCTTAAACATGGGTACAAGATCATCTCCAAGCAACTATTGGACAGTTATGCGATCAACAGACTGTTTGAGTGCCATGCTCCTTTCATCATCTGCACATTGTCACATTGTGCATCAAAGGAATTTAAAACTTATACTTGCCTTTATTGGTCGGAGACGGACTTTGTTGAGAGTCAAGCTCCTTTCATCATTATATTGTCACATTGTGCATCAAAGGAAACTGTGATGCCTTTATCAGTCTGTCCCATAACACAGAAGATATAGAGGTAGATTCTTGAGAGTGCCCCCAAAGTCAGGCCCTGGCATCTGTATACAGGAGCATTTCAAGGATAAGGAAAATAACTTTGAACTGGCATTAAGAACTTTGTGGACTGGGGAGGGCAGCATTACACCTCCGAGTGCACAGCCTGCCAGAAATTGTTCAAAGAAGAGGAACACGCATCAATATCGAAAAAGTCAGTGGAAAAAAAAGCATTGCAACATTGGAGACCATGAAAACCTGTAAGTTGACTTGAAAGTGCCGAGAAAGCTTTTGCCTCCGGAGCTTGGGTTTCTCCAAGATTTATGGAATTAAAACAATACTTCATGAATTAAAAAAATATATTTTTTAGACAAGACCAGCTAAAAATACAGTGTGAATGCTGAGTATTCAGTCAGCCTTCACACAACTTTTTCCCTACACTGAAGACACACAAGGCAAAATTAATGTCTATATTAATTTTAATTTTGAACTCAGGGTTTACCAGACTGAGTGATTGAAACATCAGTATCCAAGGTTGATCTGATGAGATTAGCAATGGCTTCATTGTTGGAGGCAGATCATCTACTGTGGCGCCTCTAAAGGGAGAAGCTGAAATACATTTGATGAACTGTGATGAAATTTGATTAAAATTTACTTTCCATGAAGATTTTACACTTTCTGAAAACAGTTTTATTGAAAACATTTTGTAATTTCTAATGATTTCTAACAAAACTCCCTGCAGCAGTAGAGCCCAGCCTGTGGACGTCACAGGCCAATGCAGAGGTGAAACTGAGGATGGGCGACTCAGGCTTGGCTGCTTCGACTCCACTGACTGTCCACCATATGTTCACCTCATCCGTCCAGCGCTTTGGCGACTACAAAGCTTTGGGCTGGAAGGAGGGTGAGCAACGAAAGAGCCTCAACTACAGAGAATACTACCAGAACTGCCGCACTGTTGCCAAGGGCTTCCTGAAGGTTTTTTTTTTAACTAATCACTCACTCATCTCCTACCACTTTATCATGCACATGACAGTCGCAGGGGGGGTGGGGCTCACTGTTATAGGGTACACCCTGGACAGGTCGTCAGTGCATCACAGGGCCACATGGAGACAAACAACCATCCACAAATTGTTTTGTGCATCCACAAATTGTGTCCAATTTGTGGATGCACAAAACAGAGTGTCCAATTTACATGTTTTGAACTGAGGGAGGAAACTGGAGAAAACCCACACACTCCTCACAGAAAGGCCCTAGTTCCGACCAGGACACAAACCCGTGCAAGCCTTCTTGCTGCAAAGACAAGAGTGCCAACTAAAGTGTGTTTATCTTTTTACAGCTTGGTTTGGAGCGCTTCCATGGTGTTGGCATCCTGGGCTTCAACTCACCGGAGTGGTTCATGGCTGATATTGGAGCCATTTTTGCAGGGTGAGCCAGTTTCACCTTCACATCTGAGTGTATGCAATTGTCAATCATGAGCTTTCAGTGTGTGTGTGTGTGTTTGTTTACATGTCAGGCTGAGGCAAACAACAATGTGAAATGAGTCTCAGGTGTCATCCACTCCTGAACATAGCGTTGTCACTTTAAGATCTCTTGACCGATTACAGCACTGCTGTTTTCCCATCATCACCAGAAAGAATGACCAATGATGTTTTAAACACTACTTAATCATTTATTGGTGGTTCTGGATAAACTCTTGGGCAGGAGTTATTTCATGGTTATTTTCATAAGCCAAATATACAACTGTCACATCGGTAAAATCAGTTGGTTTGAGCTTCATCTAGCTCTATCTAATCTCTATCTAATTGAACTAACTAACTTTGACTCCATTATCTGTTGCAGTGGATTTGCTGTAGGCATCTATACCACCAACTCTCCTGAGGCCTGCCAGTATGTAGCAGAAAACTGTATGGCCAACATTATAGTGGTGGAGAACCACAAACAGCTGCAGAAAATCCTCCAGGTGAGACCAGCAGAAGTTATTGGAAACGAAATTCTGTCGAAAACTGTGAATTGACAATGCACGCAACTGACCAATGGCACCGTAAATAACCGCAGGAAGTGATACAATCCAGGTCCCATCTTACATATATCAGTTGCAACTTGGGATCATTAAAAGTTAGCTTTAAGGTCTGGTGTGTAAGAATTGGTGACATCTACAGATAGTAAAAAAAAGACTCCTGACAAGTCATCTTGTTGTTTCCCCTGTAGTATATGTTCTAATATTGTTTTCCATATGTTCACAGGTTGAAGACAAGCTTCCACACTTGAAAGCCATTATCCAGTACAAAGATACACTTAAAGAGAAGAGACCAAATCTGTACACAGTAAGTAAACTATATTTATGGCAAGAAGAGAGCTGTCCAAGAAGCATCATGTAAGTGATATTCTTTCTGTAATACAGTGGGCAGATCTCATGGAGCTGGGGCGTCATGAGCCTGACGCTCCCCTCAACATGGTCATTTCCAGCCTGAAACCAAACCAATGCTGCACACTCATCTACACCTCAGGAACCACAGGCCAGCCCAAAGGAGTCATGCTGAGCCATGACAATGTAAGGAACAAGAGTTGTCTTCTTTAAGTGTGCGTAAAAAGTATATCTACTGACTTTGTCATCCCACATTGAACTACTATTTCAATGATTAAAAAGAAATTCAGCATATTTTAAAAAAAAAAGAGAGAAAGAAATTAGGTTTCAAATCATTGAGATTTTCAACAGTTTCACGGAGAGAGCGGCGCAGCTGAGTGTGAATTGTATACATTCTTGGTTTTCTCAGATGATCCTTCCTGCAGTTACTACCACAGTTCACAGGAGTGGAAAAACGTCGCCTGTTGAACAGTTTTTCATATACCGGTCTTGTGGTATACGAAAAAGACCTGATAATATTATTTTAAAACACTGCAATGACTTTCCAAGCTTAATATTGTGGCATCTTCATCTGCCGGAGCCAGACACAAGTTTGTGGAGCATTCTACAACTTCTGACGGCAGCTTGAGAGTTTGTGCTGCAGTACACAAAGTTCACGCCAAGTTTGTGGAAGCAAGTGTCCACTGCCTTTTTGTGCATATGCACCGTATATACACGACGCCCCTTCTCTCTACCTCAGCAGTGCCTGCAGTCTCACTGTAGAAGTTTGCTCTTTTATAGGTTTTTTGCTCATATTTTTTCTCAGAAATTTAACATTGAATTTTGGCCAAATAAAAATTCTAAATAAAAAAATGCTTCTAAAAACATTTCACAAACTGGGCCTTTAGATTTGAATTTCTGTAGTTACTCTGAAAGTATCTGAATACCCGCTTGTTAACTTGGAGCCTGACTGACTTGATCAGCTCATAATTTGTCCTTGTGCAGCTATAAAGCACTGTGGTCGTTAACTGTACATAGAACTTTGTTTCTCTGTGTGGAGGAAAAAAAACATGTTCTTCAAAATGTCAAACACATGAGATCCACCATATTCCCATCCCACCATTTCTCCATTCAGCTGACATGGACTGCACTTTCCACCAGCATTCACGTAAATCTGACAGACACCACTCGGGGTCAGGAGGTGGGGGTGAGCTACCTGCCACTGAGTCACATTGCTGCTCAGATGGTAGACATCTGGATCACCATAAAGATCGGAGGAGCAACCTACTTCGCTGAGCCAGATGCCCTCAAGGTAAGACAGTATTGCAGTGTCAGACAAACCGAGTAATTAGATACATTGGCACTCTGTACTATACTGTCTTTTGCAGCTAGCCAAAATGTCCCATCTTGTGACTGAACATTTTCATCCACTTAAAAAATATTTAGTTTAAAAGCAAGGCTTAAAGACTGAATTAAAGACTTTGACTATTGCTTTCTCTGAGATAATGCATTTGAAAGGTGAAACATACTTTTAAATAAAATCTGAATAAATTACAAAGTATACAAATCATTTAAAAAGTTATGACAAAAAGAGTAGTAGTTCACAAATTGGAAAGGTTTCTTTGTATTTATTTAAAAGAATATGTTTTACCACAAAGATCTTTGCCTCAGGTTGTGGTAGTAATTTAAAACTGTTTCTATGGGAGCTGCAAACTGCATGTAGTTTGTGTATAACTATTTAAGTGGTAGTAATGGTATTTTATTTTATCTTAATTAGGGCTCTTTGGTAAACACCTTGAGGGAGGTGCATCCCACTGCCTTACTGGGTGTCCCTCGTGTCTGGGAAAAGATGCAAGAGAAGATGAAATCTGAAGGAGCAAAGTCCTCAAACCTGAAAAAGAAAGTGGTTGCATGGGCCAAAGATGTCGGTCTGCAGACTAATCTCAACAGGTTAAACCAGTATGTGCAAGTTATAAAATTACAGCTTTAATTGGATAAGGTCAAATCATTTTTTTAAGGGTGGGGAGTTCCTGTTTCTAGGTTGTTTTTTTTGTTGAAACCACCCTTAAAATTTCCAAGAAATGGGCTTGTATTCAGCTGAAAGTTAAGCAATTATTTCCATTCAAGCCCTTATTGAGTTGATCCTGATAAGGGAAATAGACGAAGTGGCTATAGTTATAGTTAAATACTTTGTCATAATGCCAATATCCAAGAGAACTAGGAGGTTGCAATGTAAACGTATTAAAGTTTAGATGACCTACCAAATCTCTAAGCCATCTGATATTTGTCTAACTGACTGAGTCTTTTCTCTTCAGAAATGTTAGCCACATACCATTCAACTATCGTATCGCCAAAAAGCTTGTGTTCAACAAGGTGCGTAAGGCTCTGGGCTTGGAACGCTGCTCAAACTGTTACACAGGCGCTGCACCCATCACCAGAGACACCCTGGAGTTCTTCCTCAGTTTGGATATTCCACTGTATGAGCTGTATGGCATGAGTGAGAGCTCTGGACCTCACACCATCTCCCTTCCTAATGCCTTCAGACTCACTAGGTACATTTTCATTCCACATAAATTTCTTAAAGACACAAAAAAACAGTATAGACAAAATTCAGTGATGATTCAGAAATGTGCTTGAAAAGGGAGAATTCTGAACACACCTTTTTGTCGTGCAGCTGTGGCATTGATCTCCCAGGGTGCAAGACAAAGCTGCACAACCCAGATGAAGAGGGAAACGGTGAGATCTGCTTCTGGGGACGCCATGTCTTCATGGGTTACCTCAACATGCCCGAGAAGACAGAGGAGGCTCTGGATGCAGAAGGCTGGCTGCACTCAGGTGACCTGGGAAAACATGACCAGAATAAGTTCCTCTACATCACTGGAAGAATTAAAGGTACTTATTCTTCATTCCCTGTGGAGTTAGGTCTCACTCAGACAGGAGTATTTGTACCAGATTTAGGAGAGACTCGTGGTTCAGCAGCAGAGATTCTAATAATTTATTAGACAATTTCCTTGTGATCTTTCAACATGTCCGTGTTTTATTCAGAGCTGATCATCACAGCAGGGGGAGAGAACATCCCTCCTGTTTCCATCGAGGATGCAGTCAAAAGTGCTCTGCCACTGATTAGCAACGCCATGTTGATTGGAGACAAGAAGAAGTTTCTGTCTATGCTGCTCACCATTAAGGTAAAGACTTATTAAATGTGGTCTGATCACATTTTAATAATTAAGGAGAGAGGAAGCATAGTTGTGGTGGAGGGAGTGTTCACATCCATTACTAAAGTAAATGTACCAATAATACATTGCAAAATTACAAATATTATCAACACTACATACTTTAGGTATAAAAAGTAGTTAAAGCCATTGTGATATGCATCTGAATTTTTGTAAACAAAAAATAACTTTCTTGACAGTTAACCATCTAAATATTAAAACTTTAACACTGTCATATTTGGGCACTTTATTCTTTTTGTGTGAATAATTTATTAGGTGTCTACAAGTGTAGTTGTATTTGAGCAGAAGCACCTCAGATTCAACTTGCTTAGTTAAACTGTACAAAATACAGTCTACAAAATTATAATGTGAAGGACTGTTGAAGAGATAAAGTTCTCTGATGAAGAATGAGATTGATTTCAGAATACAACTGCACCTTTTAGAGATCTGATCTCTCTAACTTCTGTTATGGTTGGGTGACAAAGTACAGGTCTACATCACCAGGAAATGAGCACAGGCCTGGGTTATATACACATTTGACTGCAGATACTGCCATCTAGTGTTTTTTTTGTGGCTTTCTTTTTTTATCTAGTGGGCTTTTATTGGAAAAATACAATGCCTGATTTACTACTGATTTAAGTTAAAGATAAAAGATTTCCTTTATCCAAACAAATGGCTAATTTCTTTCAAATTTGACTACTTTTTAAAAAATCTCCATTTGTGAGCATTAAATCTTTACAGCAACAATCCATCCACCTGGCAGGTGAGATATAAAGATGACGATTAAAGATGAGGATTATGCAAAGGTGTGTCTTGGACTGGTCGTAATAAAAAGCCACTCTAGAATGTGCATATAGTAAATATATCTTTTTCTTTATTTTCTGAAAAGTTTTAGGTTATATTTTGTACTTTGCATAAGTAAGAAAATGTTATTGATTAAAAAAATAAAATAAAACTAAACCTTTAATTATTTTTATCTCACCAGTGCCAGGTTAACGCAGACACAGGCGAGCCAGAGGATGAGCTGTCTTCAGAGGCTGTAGAGTTCTGCAGGAAGGCAGGCAGCAATGCCACGCGAGTTTCTGACATTGCAAGTGGCCGGGACCAGGCAGTTTATGCAGCCATCCAGGAGGGAATCACTAGAGTCAATGAGAAGGCAACCTCCAACGCTCAGCGCATCCAGAAGTGGATTGTTCTGGATCAGGACTTCTCCATCGTTGGAGGAGAGCTGGGTGAGTGGGACAGAAATTAAATTAGTAAATTTTAGTTTTTGGCTAGGTATAAAACACATTTGTTTTTTCCCCACGTGTCCTAAATCCTATTTTTGAAGTTTAAGAAAATAAAGGCTGGAATCTGCAAGTTAATGCTCAGATAGATATATTGATCAATAGTGTTATTATATAGTGTTCAACATGTATATAAATACAGTGCTGGTGATGCCAGATAACAGTCATACAACTGTATCTCTTATGATGAATGTAAATACCAAGTCTAAATGGGGCCACAGTCAAATGTCAGCACATTCAGAAAAGTTTACCCGTCATAAATGATGACATAAACGTGGCTCAAACAACAGCTTCCGTGAGGATTAGAGGCGACAAAGCTTTTTGCTTGTTTTTAACCTAAGTAAGTGCAGCAGCAGCCCTATTGCTTGACAAAGTTGGTTTAACAGCATGAATTCTTTGCTTATTCCACAGGCCCCACCATGAAGGTGAAGCGTCCAGAGGTGATGAAAATGTACAAGATGCAGATTGACAACATTTATGAGGAACTTGCGCAGTCTTCAAATCCAGACAACTTGGTGGCTACCAAATAGAGCTGCTCCTCCACCTACAGGGAGATCCAGACTGTTGGCATGAACTCATTCATCTTCAATGTCTCCCTGTGGTCATCATGTCTTGGTTTACATTTTTTGGGTGCTGTACAAAGGATTGGTGATTTGTGAAATGTGATTTTTGATGTAGTTATAATGTGATTTGAATTTTACATCATTTAAATAAACTTAGTAGTTGTACATGTGTTGGCAAACAATCACTTTTGGGCACACTGGCACTAACGGGTACAATCACTTTGTCACTTCTCGATGTAGCAATGCATTTCCTCTTACAGCTGTCAACAAGAGCCTCTTCACCAGTGATGCTGGGTTCCTTCCTTAGCTTCAGGGTGCATGCTGGTTCACTGTTACACTGTCCTGACTTGAACAGAGCCATAGTTGAAGTCATCAGTTAACACCTGAGCTTTCCCTGCCAACACATGGCAAAATGGCTGACATTCAAAGGGCCTGTTTATATTAAAAAACAAAAACTCATTGAGCAAGTTTCAAACAATTAAGATCTACTGTAGTGTCTAAAGTCGTGGTTCTCAAACTTCTTAAACCCATGTGAGAAAATATTGAGCTGTTGCAGTAACATCATTATCGGCAATTTTAAAATACAGTAATAAATAGGCCAAGCAAAGTCAGGCAAAGGAGGCAGATTTATTACCAATAACGTCCTCCTCTTCCTCCATATACTTCAGACATTGGTTTAGTGAAATTGGATTTAAGATGGAGCGAGAGATAAGGTGACTCTTATTATTAGGGCCTGAGCACAAACACCAGGGGTCAAAACAGCTCCTTGCACAAATTTGTACAAGGAACCTATTGTTTTCCTTCAGATTACTATTATATTTGTGGCTTTGCTGCCATTTTTGAGGGGGTTCACATGCATAAAACTCTAGAAACTTAGCATAGAGGACAGGTGTGGCGAAAATGCAATATTGTCATATTGCTTGGACCCATGCGTTGGCTCTAGAGCGCCCCCTAAGGTGAAACGTGGATGGAGCAAGCCAGAATGGAACAAGATAAACAAAAAAAATCCATTGAGACGTTGGCTTCAACTCAACAGGAGTTGGCATTTAGGCAATTTGCACACTCCGTAAATGAACAAATTCGTCTGAGCGCGTTAATCGTACCAACATGACAAACACAATTTCTACTTTTATTATATCTATATTATATGCACTCAGGTCAAAATGACTCCACTCCGACCCATGTTTATACAGTACAACGGCTATATCTAATTTTCTTCCAAGTACCACCAGAGGACGCTCGTGTACGTAGGCCTACCACATGAGAACCAAGGGTCAAGCAGTGTTGTAAACAGAAGTCTGTGTGGCAGCAGGGACGTATGTGGGGCCTACCTGACCTCGCACTGCCATCTTGTGTTAGCTTCAGCCGAGTTAGCCGTTGACCGAAACTGGTCAACGGCGTCAGCAAACAGCTCTTCAGGAGTTTTTCTTTTGAGTGCGTGTTTGTTGAGTTAAAAAACTCATTCCCAACACTTAGTTGCTACCATTTTCAGTGACGAATCAGTAATGATAGCTTACTGACGAGCGGCGTTCCAGTCGCGACAGGAACGAACGGTTGGTCGGCAATTATGGCACCTGCTGTGTTACTGGGTTAATTAATAAGCCACGCCCACTGTCAACCGTCCTGCAACAATATACTGTACAACAGTGGTCCTCAATTCGTCAGCAAAACCGGTCGGCCAGCATCAGTATCTGTGATCTTTATCATGACAGTGCGCTCATCTCAACAACTCATCTTAAACTGGCTGCTCAAACATGACTATAGAGAACCGAAATTTGCATCCAATCTGCCACAACTGCACAATCCTGTAATGTCAATATGGACCAAAATCTTAGTGCAAACAAAGAATTAAGGCATTTCTGGGGGAAAAGGGTCCAACCCACTTCCAAAGTGCGCCTAATTACAGTCTTGTGTAAAGAGATACTTGAGTAAAAGTACAATGAGTTTGGTAGAAGTTGAAGTCACTTTTTATAATATTATTTAAGTAAAAGTCTTAAAGTTTATGACATTTACTGTTCTTCAACCGGAAGGTTGTTTGTTCAATTCCTGGCTCTGCTAGTCTATACGTGTCCTTGTGCAAGACACTTAACCCCATGTTTCAACGTGTGAATGGGTGAAAACTGTAGTGTAAAGCAGCCCATCAAGACTAGAAAAGCTCTATATAAATGCAGACCATTACAAACTCTTCTTCTTATTTTATTTGCTTGTAATGAGTAACAGGGATAGTTAAAAGTATACAATTTATTTAGGATATTGTAGTGGAGTAAAGGCAACAATCGCTCGAAATACAAATAACAAAGTAAAGTATAGATATGTGAATTTTGTACTTAAGTACAGTAAGTATTTGTACTTCTATACATTACAACACTGCTGGTGAGTGTACAATCACAAAAACAAAACTATAACAGGTGTCCTGCCAAAGAAAATCAAAAGTATAAGTTCTGACCCAGGGTGATAACTTCTTACCAGTACAATACTATCACAAAACATCCCAAATAATGAATTAAAACATAAGACTAATCCAATCATAGTTTCAACCAGACTATTTTGTTGAATTGTTTTATTTATAATTGGTACTCTTTCCCTCGGAGCTCCCACTCTGAGGTTTCCAACACACGTGACGACCAGATTTTACAGCCTCGTTAGTTGGTTTTCTTAAAAGCACCTGTGCTTCTGCTACTTATGGTGCCAACATGTCTCAACAGGATTTGTAATTTGTGCTTCATTAAAGACAGGTGCACTCAACCCGAGTGATGCCGATATGTTGCATGTCATCTGCTGCAGCTTCCTGTCACGTAACAATATAATATTTATTTATTATGGGTACATTCACATGTGGTCAGTACTGAAGTAACTTTAGTCACTGTTGTTTTACATGATGGCATCAGATGTTGTTAATCGTTCGATACACTGGATCCCGAAGACTTTTTGGCAGTATAAATACTGCGTTAGGTATTAAACCCACAACCATCCAGTTGAAAGACAACTTGCCCTACCACTGAGAACTAATATTACTTCAAAAACTTTACATTTTACATCAGTAAAAGTACAGTAAATGTTATATTTATAAGACTTTTACTTAAGTAATATTATAAAACATAACTTCAACTTCTACCCATGTCATTTTCTGGTAAGATACTTGTACTTTTACTCTCAAGTATCCCTTTAAGTAAAAGTCTTTAAGTTTATGAGGGCTGGGATTGAGCCATGGTGACTCTGTGGTAGGGCAAGTTGTCTTTCAATTGGAAGGTTGTGAGTTCAATTCCTGGCTCTGCTAGTCTACATGTGTCCTTGAGAAGACACTTATCCCCATGTTGCAGTGCGTGAATGGGTAAATGTCAACTGTAGTGTATTGCTCGACCTTTGCCAATAAATGTCCCTCCCTGTCGTTCATTTTCTCAATAGATGGTCGATGCATTGTGCATTCTTAACTGTGTGGCCCACTGCTTGTCCTTTTGACCCCGCAGACTACTTTGACCATTACATGAACCTTAGGCACACACAGTTGTGACCGGGGTGGGGGTCACACGGCAGTCAATGATCAGAGACACACTGGGGACAACAGTACTTAATGACTTTATTAATAATATGATTTCAAAATAAAAATAACATTAAAATAACATGTTTTTGTCCTTGTTAACAACTTGCATTATACAGCCACATGGTGGCATTCATGCCAAGTCTTTTACGTTTTAAAAATACCAAATTGTTCTTCTGCCATCCAGTTCATTTGTTCCGCCCGTTGTTTGTAGCTTTGACCACATATATAGACACAATTCAGACTCAACCCCCCCACCCCCTTTTTAAAAAAGAAAATTAATCCTTTATAAATACAGGCAACCCTGTCCCCTTGTCACAGACATACAATAATGACAGCCACTGACACTGGAAACACCCCATCTGCACATGCCCCCTCGCAACCCACCCACACCCCCCTCCAACTTATATGCAACAAACCATTTGCTCTATGCTTTTGCCTTTTCCTAGTCCTAGTCCTCGTAAGATCCACACAGTAGATATTCCAACATTTTGCTGTATTATACACTCATTATATATATAATATAGGTGCAGCTGAAATGTTCCACTCCCACAGACGTGCTCATAGAGTTGCAAAGTGGGAGTGTTTTTTTTCTTTTTTTCTTCTTCTCCATTTTGTATTCCCATTTTCAATTTTTACGTTCATTTAGATACTCAATATTGCAAAACAGAAAATACAGGGCTGGGTAATCTAACAAGAAGGTTTGTTTCTGTTCTGACTGTCATTTTTGTTATTAAATCATTTTAAATTTGTGACAAACTATGATCAAATACTGAGACACTCATGAGCTTCAGCTGCTGCTGCTATAAAGGTCAGATGTGCATGTTTAGAGCAGCAGTGGATTCAAAACAATTTGTTGTCACATTTGATAAGAAAATAAAGAACAGTTTTTACTGGATTCATCAAAAAAAATAAAAAACTGAACCAATTTAATCAGCAGAATTTGACAAAATGCCTCTTAAGGGTCATTTGGTTTGGTAATAGAGAGGTGGGTTTTGTTAATCAGTGAAATAACAGGACATTTGTACTTATCAAGTGCTAATCCTGCCTCTCTAAACAGCTTGCTTGCACCATTATCTTTGTTATGTTCTGCAGCCTTTGTTGAACGTTACCATGAACTCGTCATGGCTCAAACAATGACAAGAGTGTGAGTTGGGGGGGTGTCATGGTTTGTTCAGACATGTTTGTAATGACAGCAGGGGCTTTGTAAAAGTTAAAAGACAGCAGAGGTTACAACTGAAGAGATGAATTTACTTTCCAAGAGTGTGTTGTTGAGTTTTGTGGATATTGTTATGACGATAAAACTGCCAATTCTGTTCTCGTTGGTAAAAATTTTGGAATATCTACTGTGACATAATAAATATGGAAAGTAAACTCCCAGAAACACATTTCTTCGAAAGAAATGCTCAATGACAGACAAAACATTGATTACAGATGTTAATGAAACAGAGGCTTAGCCTGGACGGGATGACGAAACATGACATGACTTCTTCAGCTTTCAGTTCCGTGTGGATTCAAGTTGTGAACCTGCTCCAAATGTGAGTCACATGATGTCTACAAGAAAAAAAAAATACATATATGAATGGCTTCAAAACAAGCGCCCCAAACCACAGTTGTGTTTCTTCAGGCTTTTAACATTATCACAACAATAACATTATGTGAAGATGACCGTTTGGGTACCAAAAAAAAAAAAATTAAAACTGACGTCACTGTGTCAGAACTGGACATGACACAGAAAATAAGTGTTTTATTTAGCTCAACAGTTTTCTCAGTTTCCTGAGCCGCAGCTTGGGCTGCTCACGGCCTTGTTCTGGTCCAGTTATTTTCATTACTGGAAGCAGACAGTGATAAAGTTTAGCTCATCCGACAAACACCTGCTTCTTGGTTTTTAGCTGTCATCAGCATCATGATACACTAAACACACACAGGGAAAAACATCCCCCAGAACAAGATTTGATGCCTAAAACAAATTCAACGGACATGTTTGTTTGTGAATAATAGTGACCAAACACGTCAAAATAAAGACAATTAAATTAAAAATAATAAAAAAAAAAGTTGGCAAAGGAAAAATTCATATTGTATTGCATGTAAATATTGTATAAAATCCTTACAAATACAGTTCAGGTAACTACGTTAAGTACTGAAGTCATCACAGCCAAAAGTGCAGAGGTCCATAAATAAAACATTGACTGGGTAGACAGTGGGTCTTCTCCAGTCCCCATTTAACTCCCCCTCTCCGCCATCACAAGGGATTGAATGAGTGCCTGGTCAATGGTCAGAGTTCATGAACTAGGACTTAAAAGTTCCCACATCGATGCACAGAGACGGCGACAGGAAGAGAAGTACTTTCCCGTTTCCCTCCTTTCGCTAACAAGCACACTCGCAGTCAGACGTCACTCACACAGTTGCAAAGTTAATAGTCAGTAATCACGGCCTGAAGTCCTGTTGCCAGAGGCACAACTTGAGAGGATGAAGGGTAAAGAAGTGAGTAAGAGGATGGTGGGGAGGGAGAGGGGAGAGAGCGCGAGAGAGGGTTTACTGCAGAGCACATAAGGCGGCAGAGATCCAGTTTAAAAAAGAAAAAAAAATGTTTGAGACATGTTTTCCATGCTCAGGCAGCGTTTTACAGTAATGGCAGAGGGAGTGTGTTACATGTCGCTGAGCTGGGGCAGGCAACAGCAGGAGAGAGAGAGAGCAAAGAATTAAAGCTATCAAAGAGTCAGAATAAAAACACTGTCAGCAACAAAGAAAAAAAAAGAAAGAAAACCTGAAGAGGAGGGGAGGAAGGCGGGGAGGGAATTATTCACTGAAGGTCTGCAACACAGTGGTTTGGTATAATGTGTGTCTGTGTGTGTAAAAGGGGCCACAGGAACTAACACACCAGGGGCCTGAATCCTGAAGCAAGTTAACTTGACTCTTTAAGCTTAGAGCCCAACACTGGTAATCCTGATTTCCAGTCTCACAAAGCTGGTTTCTGGCCTCCCTTAACATTAAACACGTTTAACAAGAAGGCACTGCACAGCACACTGACGGATCCGAGACAGAAAGAGAAATAGAAATAGTAACATTATGGATATGAACTACCCTAAAACACTAAGAACAAACAAAAGACCAAGAGCAGAGTCATTCTTCTAATTTGAGCAGAAAAAACGGTGATTCAGAAGAAAATATTGTAATAGGGGAAAAAATAAATCTCAAACAATCATAAGCTATGAAATGCCAAGTGTGATATAGTTTAGCTGAAACTATAAGTTGAATCAACATTAAGTAACAACTAATTTGATAAATTATCAATGAATCCTCCCGAAATAACAGCAATAATCTGCTCCTACGTCAATTCTGTTTCCCCTGTAAATTAACATTTTGTTTTCTGAAAAATAGTGGGAAAAAAAAGGAAAGTTGTCCTGAGCTGTGTCTTCGTCATGCTCGTCTTGTCCAACGGTCATTGGAGAAAATTTTACCAGATTAATTATAAACAAGTTGCCATATAATCAGCTGATCTATTAATTGGATAAATGTTGAAGCTGCCAGACAGACACAAACATTGCAAACAATTTAAAAATCTAATATTTCTTGCAGTTAGCCCGTCAATCACTTTTCTTTCTTTTATGCTACAAAAAGTAAAAACTCATAAATTGTGAATAAATATTCAAACTAGCTTTCATTATTTGCATTAGGATTGTTAATAAATAGCGCTCTCTCTGTTGTGTGAGAAATACTATTGTTTAGTAATATTTAGTAAATGACCAGTTCAGCACTGGTCAATATTAACACACTGCACATATAGTATATAGATACCAGTCTTTAAGCTAAAAAAAAAAAAAAGTAGATGAAATTTAACCACCACCGAACAGCTCAGACTTTCACTTTAAATTAAAATCCACCCCAGAAGTCATACTCTGCTCTTGTGTCTGATACAGTAACAAACAAAAGAGGATAACTGGTTTGTTAAACATGTGATCTTCAGTAGTCTGTACCAGTGTGTGCATGTGTCCTCATTATTACTCTCTGAGCTTAGTGATGTGACTTGGTGAAAGTAAGCCAGCTTCATGAGACCAGTCTAGTTTAACTCTTTTCTACTCCACCACTAATCCTGCATCGTGACACAGGCCCCTGACAAATACCAAAAACAGGAGGAGTGCTTCGCTTAGCTTATATTTCTGTTTCTTGTAGATTCTGCTCAAGTGCTGCTAACTTGGTATCAAATGCTCCACTTTTTTTCTTTTTTTTTTTGCAAATATCCCAACCCTAATCAAACACCTCTCCGAACAGTCAACACAGCTGAATGCAACTGTTACTAGAACTAACCCATGTACGCAACAACGACAGTCACCTTAGTAACACTGAATCTAATCTCAGGAAGTACATTAAAAAACATGTTCACCGTCAAAGAATAAAAAAAATCATCGTAAAATTTCCAGAGGGCTTGATTGACAGAAATAATCACTCATAAAACTACAAAGACACTGGAGGAGGAGGAGAAGAAGCAGGGATGAAAGCCTTCAAGACAATACTGGATATTCAGGCATCCCACTTACACTTGTTTGGGGTTATTTTGAAGGGGGTGGGGTTGATTTCTTTCTGTGTGACCATGGCTAAAAGAGCGCACACCACCCCCTCACACTGCAGGTCGCAGAAGAAGGCACTAGAGAGGGGCTGCGGCTGCTGCTGCTGCTGCTACTGGCCGTACAAAAGTAAAAGCGGTATACATTCATAGCTCACAGGTTATCTTAACCGCAGTCAGGGAATAAATACACAAAATGCACTTGTAGAAAAATAAAATGTTAAAAAAGCGTGGCCCCTATGTTATTCTTCTTATTTTTTGGATTCTGGGAGACGAGTATGGCTACTTTTTCACGGCTTTTGTATTAAACCCTACGCACCACTTAGAAGGCAATTCAGGAGTGATCCTCCACTGCTCTGGCCGTGAGCAGTCGAGCCCTTTCATGCACGCCAATATGGGAAGAAGAGGAGGAAGAGGTGGAGGGTGAAGAGGAGGGATGGAGTGAGAGAGCTTCAGTGGGAAGAAGAGGTGGGTGGGGATGCCGTTGGTAGGAGGCCAAGGCTCAGCTTTCAGTGTGAGGAAGTAGCGAGGGAAACTCAAGAGAACATACATTTACAGATGTTCAGACAGACAAACTTCACCTGAAAAATAGTCTCTATCTCTCTCACACACATACAATGTCTTTGTGTACAGTTTTACATTAAAAAAAAAAGGCCCAGGGAGACAGACGGGCATGGATCCAACTACACTTTCCTTTAACCCCCTTCTACCACTGAACAAACACACTATAATGTAGTTGTTGGTGGCAATAAGGACAACTGTTTATTAACCTACGGTATTTCTCAGCAAGTATAGAATTTACATAAGGACAACTGTTTACTGTAAAACAACCAAGAGAAAAGATAACAAGCAGCTACTTGGATAATCTACTTCCAGCTTCCTCAGTGTCAAGTAGGGCTGACATAGGTATCAGCGGTTATTGATAAAAAACTTGTATGTAACGATATTTTAATTTAACTACACAAGAGTCTAAATGACCTGTGCAGAGAGAACCTGACAGAGAGAACTGTTGTTATATGAGCTCCCACAGAGTGATGGATTATGGGTTGTTTGAAGCATTAAGTATTGTCACTGGAACAGCAACAGACTTCAGGTGTGTTCATCGTGTCTTTTAAGAGTAAGTGAACAAATAGTGTTCAGTTAGACTCTCCGTCCCCGAGGGCCATTTTAGAAAGGTGGAAAAATTAATTCATCATGAGTGAGAATGAGCCTTCCATGCAGAGATTAACGCAAGAAGAGTATTAAGTGATCTGTCCAGCAGCCAAGTCACACAAGATTAAGGTTCCACAGTTTTTACGTGTGGTGAATCAGGGTAGTCTTATTTTTCAGGCCAACACAGTGCACTAATATTCCATTCTGTTACGACTACATTTAAGTGTGCTGCAAACTATTAAAACAATGATTAGATTTTAATGCAGTGCCAATAAATACTGTAGTTTTGTGGAGGGGGTTAAAGTAAAGTGTTACCTGAATGCATCTATGTGTGTGTGTTCGGGGCAGGAAGGAAACAAGCTGTTTGTCCTCAAGCGTCACGAACAAAGCAAAGTCAGTAACCACAAACATAACATCTCCTCTTTAACCTCAGCAGTGCTCACATGCGTGCGTGCGCACGCACACACACACACACACACACACACACACACACACAGGCCTCAAAAGTCAGGAGAGAAATGAGCTCCAGCTCACAGCAGGGGTAGGGGAACTGGAGTGTTCGGCCGAGTAAGAAATGTGTGTGTGAGAAGGAGGAACAGGAGGGGAAGTGTTGGGTTTGCGGAGGTGGGAGCAATATGTGTGCAGGAGGGTGACGTGGGTGTGGATTCCACAGCTCTGCACAGACTCCAAAAAAAAAAAAAAAAGAGATGTGCCATGAAAATTCTGTAGATGGAGATCAGCTCCTCCTTCTACACCTCAGCCTCCTCCTACCGTTTCCTTCCCAGCGTCATGTGAGGGCGGCGGTGGTGGTGTCTTCATATGTGCTTGTGTTTGACCGTGTGTTTCTGCTTGTGTGGTAGTTGTTCAATGTTTCAGTCAGACCTGGGAAACGGCTGCAACAGATGTAACTGCTCGTCACCTCCTTAACAGAGAAGAGGCGATGGCACGCGTACTTCCGTCGCCGCTGCAATCCACACGCCGCTTTCCACTTCCTGTCACGTGGCCGTCGCCTCCAGGTAGCTCTGTAGTTTGCGGACAGTGGACTCGTCCAGTGAAAAGAGGTCAAAGTCAAAGGTGGTGTTGGTCACGTTAAAGTGCCCCGTCTCCTCAATCAGGTTAACAATCTGACAGATGAAAAGAAAAGTAAATCATTTTGGTAACTTTTATACAGATAACGTGTCTTTGACTTTCAAGTTTCGAAAAACAAACCAAAGAGTCACTATTATTTCTATATATGAACAGAATTAGACTGGTTAAATAGAGCCAAACCTTTCAAGAATTTAGCATTTTTGACAATATAACAAATGGAGTCATCAACATGATTAATGTGTGAACACACACCTGCTGTAGGACATTACGCTCTCTTAAAGCCATCAGTCTGCGATGCAGGTCCACCAGTTCTTCCGTGTAGGCCTGCACGATCCAGACATAGGATTAAAGAGCAGAGTGAACACAGTCAGTACAAGATTAATACAGGAGCAAATTATTTAAGTGTCCTACTGAACACACTGAAGCCTGATCCAAAAAATGCAGGGCATCGAAACCCATCGGCCCCAAAAATCAATGATTTTATGTCGCATAACATGTCTCAGTAAATGATGAGGACAAATGCGAGACGCCTCACAACCTCCCTACAGCACGTCACAAATGTATGACTCTGATCACCTAATGTGACATAGTGACCATCATAACAGACCAAAAGATCATATAGTCTGACCTCGCCGTCACTCTTAAATGATTCTCTTACTCTACAGTTATTTAATACTTGTACATTTTTCGAAAGTATTTAAGCTTCAAACTGTTGTGTTACAGTAAAAAAAGACTTGGTTTATGCAGCGTGTTGTCTGACCACAACTGAAATCAGGGATCGCAGCATACGTTTATGGATGAAGTCTTTTTAAAACTTTGTAAAGCTCTGATCTCAGGGAGGGATTACACGAAGACACAGAGAGCAACACTGAGCCTAAACTCCTCAGAAGGAAAGATCATAATGCTTAAAACATCATACTAATCTGGTGACCCAATCTGGTAGTTTTTGCCTGGTAATAGCACTTTGAATCACATTAAGGTGGTAGAACTTTCTTTTGTATTTAGTCAGTGTGTGGTTTGATATCTAATAAAATTCATCAGTTGAACTCTGTAGATGGTTTAATTCAACTTTCTCACTACACCTAAATCATCTTGTTCAAAGACCAGAGTCTGTCTGCAGATGTGGATCAGGTCACAGCATGAATTGAACAATATAATATTGCATGTGTGTGTGAAAGTTAAAAGCAAAAAAAAGTTTGATTTACCCTTCCTACCTTGTCGTATCCCTTCTTCAACACCTTCTCTGAACGAAACGAGGAATCTGGACTCTTTCTGCCTGACACCTGCAGAACAGAGATCAGAGAAGGAAAGAGGGAGAGAAAATATCAAGAGAGGGGAGAGAGATGTGGAGAGATGAGAGAATGTGATGTGAGACCAGAAGACTATGAAGGATCCCCATGACATTCAACACAGCTGAAATGTAAAATGGCTTGGTACAAGACTATCTGCCTCCTCTGAGCTTTCAGACCACTTTTCAGTAGGAAAAGGAGCTACATTTAAAACATTAAAAATTCACTATGCTTTAAAATTCATGACTCATCTCCATTCCAACAAATGGCTTTGAGACCATTATTCTAAAACTGCTTTTTCCAAAACACACAAAACAAATTCTTCTAACATTCTAACAAAATCACAGTTAAGCTTCAGGAGAATGCTGTTAATGTTGGCAGAGGATAACGCTGATATCTGAACATTGAAGATTGCCAAACAAATAATAAATAAACAGCAGGTCCCACTCAGACTCTGTTTGTCTTCACCTGTCTACACGTTTTATTAGTTGTTTTTGAGACAAACAATTTCAGTCCCTGCCCATGTGTCAGTGAGAGAAGGCAGTAAAATGAGAGTGTGTGTGTGTGTGAGACTCACTTTGTTATTGGAGGAGCTGTGTTTTTGTGGGGGCGGGGCAGGGTCTCGACTGGGGCGGTGCGAGCCATCACTGCTGTCACTCTCGCTGTCCAGGCTGAGTCTGAGAGAGGGTGATACGGTGAAGTCAGATGTAAATCACACACAGACAGGCAGAACACATTGTGATGCTGCTCAGCATTGTACTTAAATGCATGTGTGTGAGAATTTATCATAAGGTTTGGTTTGTGTTCCCAGACTAAAAAAAAAACATCAGTCAATCCTGACTATTAAGGATTAATTAACATTTAATTATTTGTATGACTGTAAAAGGTCGATTTGTGAGTATATATATATAAAAAAAAAGATACATTATCAAGAGATTGATGATTTTATCTCTTTAATCTCCTGGTCACGTGGTGTATCTGTGCTTTGAGTCTAGATCTGAGTGCTACAGGATGACAGAGTCATGGCAGGTTGTGCTGAAAAGTCAGAAGCAGTGTTTCACGTGCCCTCAGAGCAGGAAGCACAAAGAGTAGAGAAAGGGCTTTGTCAACTTTATACCGTATTTCTGGTTCTACACCATAGATGGCAAAGTAGCAAACACACATCTGCGGACTAAGGTCTGGATCTGTGCAGTGAAACAGTGAAGTCCAATAGCAGAGTCCGCCTCTCAGGTGACCCCCCTAACGACCAGCTCACACCTCATCTCAGGTGAAACCAACAACCTGAACGATTTGCATTGAATACCTGGTACTTCCCACTATTTAGTCAGAACTGAAGCAGCCTCTTGGATAAGAGGTGAAACATCTTCAGCTCAACTCAAGCAAGTCGAGTCGCCCACGGCCAACTACTGAAGAAGATTATGACCTGGGTGGCTGAGAAACTCCACCGACATGTAGCACTGCTATGTTTATGATGCTATGCTGTGTGAGATTTCTGCAATAAAGTGACAGACCTAAGTTGGACTACAATTTTAAGGCAAAATATGCCAAATATCTGTGATCTAGTTTTCTTGCCATTAATGCGTGTTTTAGTGACAGCATTCTAAGTGGATGCAATGTAAATACTATTGAAAGGAACAATTCATTTACTGATGTTTAAATGCCGTCTTTGGTTGGTGTTGGTGACAGACGGCAGGGCAAAATCACAGAGTCTAGAAGCGAAGGGTCTTCAAAGAGACTTACCTAGAGTCGCGATTGGGGGGATTTGTTTTGATGGGTGTTTCCTCCTCTGAGCTGCTGTCATCATCATCTGACTCTTCCGACTGGATCTCCTCCACCATGGATCGTAGGGGTCCTGGGACAGAATCAGACAAACTTACTATTTTAAAATGCTATTACAAAATTATGATTCAACTCATGACACAATCCATTACTGTATTATTATTCATATGTATATAAACAAACGCCCTATCAATATCTATACATCTTTTAGTATTCTACTGCAATTGAATCTCAACATAAAATGGCTTCTGCTCTTAGAAAAGAAACTGTACCTTGTCCTTGTTTCTGTCCTGGCTCAAAGTCTGAATCTGAACTGGAGTCAGAACTGGAACTGGAGTTGGAAGGACTGGAAGGTGCAGACTGCTGAAGATGAAGAAAAAATGACAAATGAACAGATGGTTGATACGTCACCAACCAAACAAAATGCAGTGTATATCCATATCAACGCAGCTTCATTATGTACATGGTAAAGAGATAGTGCTGTATGTATTTTTACGTTGTGGCCACAGTCACATTTCTATAACTCTGACCTTTGACCACTGAATTCAAATTAAGTTATTATCGAGTAAAACAGGAACATTTGCATGGAGGTCCTGATAAGTGGCACCAAAATGGCACATTCATGAAAATAGTTGCACTAATCGACAACCTAAAACCCTTTACCAATTAATATGAAACTATAGTCAAACAGCCCCTTTTAAGCACAGTGGAGTAGTGTTCTCTCTGTGTGCTCGCAAGTTTTCTCCGGGTACTCTGGTTTCCTCCAACAGTCAAAAACATAATTGGAAATTGCCGGCAGGTGTGAATGTGAGAGTGAATTCATTGTTGGTAGAGTCGTATAAAGTCACATTAATTTACTTAGGTGAAAATCCCTTTACCACAACAGCCCTAAGTGTTGGTTTATTAATCAAGCCATAATGAAAATAATTATTTGCAGCACTAGATGAAACATCTTATTGTTAAATATATACGAGATATAAAAAAGTTCCCGTTTAGCCCGCTTACCTCTGACTTTGAAGATGCCTCATCTTCTGAATTTGACTCTTCAGACTCTGGAAGTTTCTTGGGCTCCTTCAGCTCCTGTGTGTCGTTTTTTCCTTTGGGCCACCGACCCTTTTCCTTGGAGGATTTCTTGTCGGGATAGGGCTGGCTGGCTGCAGATGAGGAGACACGAGGAGACGTTCCTGTGAAGGCTCCACTGGTCGGCCCCTTTGGCCCCTCTGAGCTGGCCTTCTTCTGCTTTTTTGCACTGGGTTTGGGAGATTCCACGGCAGAGGGTCGTTTACCCGGAGCTTTGGAATCTGCCGACCCTCCCCCACCTCCTCCCCCACCACCCCCTCCGCTCCCAGCCCCCCCTCCTTTAGGGGACATGCCCTCCATCTTTGACTCCTTCAGGGTGAGCTTAGGCTCCTTGAATGCAGCCTTGGGTAGGACCTTAACTTCATCTTTCACTTTGATCTCTGGCGGCTTTTTTGAAGATGAGGACGAGGAAGACGAAGGATCCCGGCCACTCTTGCTGCTTCCATCTCTGTCGTTGTCTCCTTTTGTTGTGGCTTTGCTCTCAGAGTCTTTTCTGGGGCGTTCGCGATGTTCCTTGGTCAGTTTATGCGGTTTCGGTCCTTTGCTTCCACCACTCCCTTCTTTGCTGGGCTCCTGGGGAGAGAGAAAACAAAGCAACCTGTGACATAGGCACTTTATTCTCACAGCATTCAGCTCAATGCCAATCAAAGGAAACAGGAACACAAACAAGGATTAAACAATTGTGATGTCAAAACCCCTATTACCAAACAATTATCACTTTATAGCATAAGTCGGAATACATCCTGGGATCTGGGATGCATGCAGACCACTGAGGTTTGCACAAAACACAACAGGAGCTATATTATCAACAATATTTAGATACTGGTGATGATGTAACAAAATGCAAATTTTAACTGACAAAACGATGGCAAACAAAAAGGCACTCAAACATTTATTCAAGTTAGTCAAACATTTGTGGTAGAGAGGTGCATACAAACTCACCAGAACAATAGGAGTGGCTTTTATTTATAGTTCTGTCATCAGACGCGTACAAACCTCGCAAAACCCCTACTGCCACAACAGTAATGTACAATAGGTTCAAGAAATATGTAAAAAGGAAATGCTAATTTACACTCAGCTCCTCACAACACTTTTATCCCTCTCTCCCTGCAAACATGTTCAATGTCACAGGGATTAAAGCAACTGACTGAAAACACACTTTAAGAGAGACTGTGCACTTTCTTCCCAAACGTTTTCATGCAAAATAATAATACAGTGTGTACATGCACTTAGCCCAACAGACCTTCAGTTTTCTAATACAGCATTCAAGCAGTAAGAAGGCTTTAATCTACACCATTTAAATACTCAGCTTTTGTATTGTCAGCTTGTTCTAATGTAATTACAGTGTTTTCAATCTTTTCAATAAAACTTGCAAGATAAGACTTTGTATTGTAGTCCTACAAATAATCCAACCGTTACATACATCACATAAATATGCAAGTGTTTCATGCTGAGCCTGGCCCTTTAAGAGAGGATGTGGCCTTGTGGGTACTCAGTGTGTGTGTGTGTGCGTGTGCGTGTGCGTGTGTGAGAGAGAGAGAAAGGAGAGAAGACGAAAATGAGACTAAGTGCAAGTGCGATGTGTACGGTAAGCAGCCACAGCCTGTATGAAACTCCTAAATAACAGGACTAGTATTCTGGGCTCATTGACGGCCAGTTACTGAAAAACATTATGTAGTTGTTTATGGCATTAGTCAGCTCGCCTTTTCTTTACTACATATGATGTTCACTTAGGACAGTACCCCTATATTTAAATAAAAGTTAATCATTGAAGTTGTGACTTTGTGGTCAAATGAAAGACAAAACTGAAAATATGAACTAACCTTTGACACATGAGAGGTCTTGGTCTTCTTGGGGTCTGAGAAGGCAGAGAGGGGGATGGTGGGGAGCATTGGGTAATCTGGACTGGGTCGAGACACAGCTTCAGCCCCCTCTGGAACCACTAGCACCTGCAATTTAACAGATTATAATCTGGGTGTTAACTTTTGAAAATGTTACAATTCATTTGTCCCACAGAAAGTGTTAGGTTTGATGGTTTTTCAACATGAATCTGCCTGTGATGTAAAAAAAAACCTTTACAATGTTTTTAATAACACATACTAGAAAATGCATTTCATCAACCTGGGATTATATGACCTTGATTTTTTTATTATGGTATATTTTTAGTACTCCCTGGTCATTTAATAAAATATAATCTAAATGATTCATGTCACCTGAACCTGGATAAATGACTGAATGCGTTACTGAATTTAAAATGAGTTCAGCTCAGTTTTTGTAGAACTGATATTTGCCTTTTATAAAAGAATGAACTTCCTTGCTACAGGTCTGATCACCCTGATTAAAGCACTGACAAAGAAGTAAACAGCCTCTTGTGTGCACACGTCAGTGTCGTAATGATCCAACTTTTAGTGTTTGGTAAAAGCTGTTATCAAATCTTTCAAGAGCCTCCGACAGGATACAACTTAAACAAACAGGAATTTCCTTGAAACTACACTCAAACACCTCACGAAAATATAGTCACTAAACAATACTCAGTTTTATATCGGTCTGCTATTGGCTAAAATCACTGGATCACATATTGGGAATAAAAGAAAGAAGTAGGTCAGATGTGATCTGTAAATATAACATATACACTTCCCCAAACACTGAGAACACGTATATGTAGTAAAGAGAAATGTCTGCCATGCAGTTTGAGCACTGTTTTACAAATGGCTGGTTGTAGCTAGGTGAAAAATGCATTAGTCCCTGTCGACTGGTCAATTTATGAGTCGATAGGTTCTGGTTTGAATCAAATTCTGATTGGTCGACTTTTTGCCGTGTGAATTTCATTTGATTTCCAAGTGCTAATGGGGGTGTTTTCAGAGCACCTGTTTCACAGGTAACAGCGCATCTTCAGAGAACACCCCCCTTGTTTTCAGTATTTTGGATTAGACCAACCCACAAGAGACAGATAGATTAAAGCACACCCGGTAGTTTTATTTAACTTTGAGCGTTTCATTTTAGGCTACAGTCAGTCCTCCTCTAACATCCATGTCAAAAACATCAGCAGTGTGGCAACATTTTACAAAAAATAGATGGCAGGAAAAAAGTCAAATGCAAAGTTTGCATATCACAGCTCGACTACAAACATGACATATCATATAAAAACGGTAAGCTAACTTGTCTGCGTTATGTTGCTCCGTCTGTTTTGATATTAGAACATATCAGAATTGGCATATTTCAATGTTTTAGTCTAATCGTTGATTTGTTTTATAACTGCAGGCACAGCCCTAGACCCAACATACAATATATCAGGGCTCTTTTTTATTTAGAGAAAAAGGCTAACTTTTAGTTGGGCTACTTCAGCAAACAACCAGAGTGGATGGTCTACTGCTAACAAAGACTTGTCATTTTCACCACAGTTACTCAGTAATCAGTCTTGTGTATTTGTCTTCCTCACCCCTCCAGCTTTGATCAGCTTTCTCCTGAATTCTTTGGTGGGGTTGTTGAAGGTGAGCTTCTCACAGCGCAGGTGGTTGACTGGGGGATTCCCTTCTAAGTTAAGGAATAGATCATAGTTGAAAAACACCTTCTTTGGCTCCTCCTATAATTAAAAAAAAGATATTTTTTATTAAGTTAATGTGTCATTTGTACATTCCTGTAAAAGCATGAGTGACAGACAATCATTTGGCTGTGTTACTACCCAATCCCCTCACAATACCTACATATTTCACAAGAAAAGAATGAATGAATGAATGAACGGTCACTTGGGTCAATAAAACACACACACACGACTGGTGCACTGATAAGACACGACTAACATTCATGAGGGAAGGTGGGGAGGTTTAATGAGGGGGGGAAGTAAACCTAAGGGAAAGGCAAGATGGATCTTGCTTCCTTAAAATGTTGACATATTTGTCCACAGTGTTAATTGCGCGCTAAATGAGGATGTAACATTTTCTAAGCACTCCCAAGGTTTACTGAAGACTTGGTGGATGCATGTTTCATTTAAGGGGCAACTTAAAGGTCCAAGAACCATCAATCTTCTGGTGTATGAATGAGGTGTACAAAAAGGTTCAGCAATAGTAGTCCAGATAACGCTCTTTCAGGGAAAGCCAAGACGTTCTCCAGTATGTCATGAGTGTACTCTGGGGTCCACTACGAGTTGGATCGGCCAGCAAAACCTCCTGGACATCACCAAGGAGGTTTTAACTGGCTCCTTTAAAGCCAAAAAAAGCTTTTCTCCAAGCTCCATTCTGATGTCTGAAATCCTTACCCTATTCATAAGGGTGCATCTTGTCAACTTAAGCAGGAAACCTTTTTTAGACACAAGAACTTGACCTCAAACTACTTCTGCAAAACCATTAGCCTCAAGACTCAGGAAGGAAAACTGAGGCAGAGAATTACAGACTCTGACTGGTGATATCGTCAGGCAATGAAAGGATAACAGTGAGGAGGTCAATTACATGGCAACCTCCAGCATGCATTAGGACAGTGTGCAGCTAGAATGACAAGAGTCTGCATCACCAATTCTGAGGCCATGTTTCTCTGCTAGAAAAAGGTGGATTGCTCTCTTGGTTACAGTGATCGTGTATTTTGCACATTGACTGATGTTCTGGTTATATCCCTGACTTTCACCTATTGTTGACCTTCATTTAAAAATGTATTTTTATGGGTGGAGTGGCTCAGTGGTTAGGACCGGTACCCTGTGTGCGAACTACATCATAGTCACAATGGTCGCAAGTTCGATTCCACCCCTGGCTGATTGTACTCAATTCAATTGTAAGTCGCTTTGGATAAAAGTGTCTGCTAAATGACATGTAATGTAATGTATTTTAAATATTTATACAGTCAGCAGCACAAAGATAAACATGGGCCCACTCAAACTTACCTTGTTCTTGAAGTAAACCTCAATAGGCATGAGGAAGCCTGCGTAGCCCGACTCCTCCACTTTGTATGGAGGCTCCTTGCATACTGAGGACAAAACATGCCAATGAATATAATTACAACTTTACTGTATTTACACTTTGTTTTATTAATATAATGCTGCCCTGAAAAAACTGTTATGAACAAATCCACCAGTGTATTTACAGTCTGTATCAAATAATACTACGTTGAACATAAAAAACAGCAATGCGGACAAGCTCCATTCATAAATGACCTCAAACCAAAAGGAGGATTCTGCAGCTTCTTACAGGGATATGACAGGTACTAGTGTACTTCTTATCAATAATGAGAAAGTAAATCACTTTTCAAACAAACCTTATGCAATATAACAATTTTCTTTGTCACCATTTTGTTGCAAACTGACGACAGTTTTAAACGGTCTGATGAATAACGCAAGCAATATGGGAAAAACATCTCTAAGTTTAGGAAATTACAGCAGGTACTTATAATAATCATCAAACGTAGCCATTTGTTTATTTTCCTTAATATCCCTATTGTATTTTCATTAACAAGTCTTAACCTGCTCTTTTCTCTGCTTGTATTAACACCTCACATTTTCCCACCTGGGGATGAACAAAGTGCTTTCTTTTCTTATTTAAGGGACACTACAGATTTTTTAAAGATATGAAAAATATGGCAGAAAGGGCAATCTCCCATAATTTGAACCCCTCTATTCACAGTGTTTTAACTCTATACTGAATCTTCAGCACTTTGCATTAGGGCTGTAAAGTTCCGGTCGACTGGTTGATTAATCAGTCAATATGTTCTGGTTCGACTCAAATTCTGTTGACTTTTTGCCGTGTTAATTTCATACAGTCTATGGTTAATTTGATTTCATCTGGAGGAATGTACCAATTGCTAATGGGGGTGTTTTTAGAGCACCTCTGTTCCACAGATCACAGCATGTCCGCAGAGAACACTGCCCTTGTTTTCAGTATTTTGGATTAGCCCAACCCACAGGAGACAGAAAGACTACAGAGCGTCCGGTGGTTTTATTTAATGTTGAGCTACAGTCTGTCCTCCTCTAACATCCATGTGAAAGACATCAGCAGTGTGGCAGCATTTTACAAAAATAGACGGCGATAAAAAAGTCAAATGCAAAGTTTGCCAGCAACAGTTTGCATATCACAGCTCGACTACAAACACGGCAAATCATATAGAAAGGTAAGCTAACGTTTTAGTCTAATAATCATTGATTCGTTTTATAACTGCAGGCACACTCGCCCGCAACAACGGCAGTGATCTATTAGTGTCTCAGCTGCGAAGCTGAGCTCCTATGTTCAGTGTCGCTCTGTGTGAGGACATGCAGAGACAAATAATCTAAATATTCCTCAACAGTTGATATCATCAACGTAGTATAGTATAGTATATAGTATATTTTCGGAAATCATGCACTACGATATTGCACAGATGTCCCCCCCAACTAGTCGATTTTGAGTCGAAATTTCAGGGCTTCAGTTGACCATGAATTTCTTTGGTTAATTACAGCCCTACTTTGCATATCATCTACCCGACATGAGTGAGACATAAAAAAAAAAAACACACACTTTTTTGTCCTTAGGCCTTACCTCTCTTGGGTTTTGGGAAGCTCTCATGCAGGCGGAAGACAACCTTCTCTACAAAATGCTGGATGTCACCAGTTTCTGGTCCTCGGACGAACACCATCCAGTCGTGGGTGAAACCCTCTGATGTCACTTTCTTCCTTAGCTGGGCTCTGTGACCCAACTCCAGCTTTACCTGCACTGTGCACTGGAAAGAGATGAGCAGAAATAACAGTCAATAACTGTATGAATAAACAAGAATTTCTGCTTCCGTTTAAACTGCATGGTGGATTCCCTGCTTACTCATAAACAAACAGTAAATAGTATGAATAGGTTTGGACACATCTGGTCAACCTTTGTGAATTTTGTTAAGGGAGTAAACAATGACCTGACTTTTAACATCACATTGCACAGACTGTTTTAAGCAAGTTTAGGAGAATTCAACCTTTTACTATTTGAGAATAACAAACAAAGCTGCCATCCACTGACCAATACTTAGTAACACCATGTCTGGTAAATATCACAGCTTTATTATTTGCTTTTTGCAGCCAACCAAAAGTATTTTCTTTTCTGGTTAGAGAAAATTATGATAGGTACAATAGTTAAGTGTCTTTTGGCAACACCATTCTTCTAAATTATGACAACCCCAGCAACATAAGAGGCTCAAAGAATGATCGATCTACTTCTTTACATAGAAAAAAAGACTGACGGTCTTTATGAAATTCCACAACTTTTATTTCTCCCAACATTTTTATAATTTTAATAACATCAGTCCATGGGGTTTGCTTGGATTGAGCTTGTTCTTCATTTTCTCACTGGTATTTCCTTAATAATATAATTTCATGATCATAAAACATGACCTTGAGCTGAACAAGCAATGTAAAAAGGACTTGAATAGATGAAATAAGACATTTCGCTAAAATAACAGTAGAGTATTTTATGTTTGATTGCTCCAGGGACTTGATGGTTGGAGAGCATGCCACACAACTGCAATATTGGCCCAATTCCAGCTGTAAACCTTTGCTGAGTAACCCCTTCACACGTCTTTTGTTTTCTATCCAAAGCTTTATATTAAATAAATACAGAAAAAACACATAAAAACATTGTTACAAGTAGGGTGATATTTTTCTTTTGTTAAAGAAAATGTTTTTGACTTAAAAGTACATACACAAGCAACACCAGCTGTGAGATTAATCCAAAGTAACTATATTTCATTAGTTTCTGATTCCAACTTGAATAAAACGTCAATTTCTATTTTGAGTGTGTGGACTTTAGACTTTAGACAAACACTAAGCTGGACTAATGTCGGGACGGTCCGTGTGGAATGGGTGTGATTAGCTGCCCAAGCCAACAGATCTCAAAAAGGTTAGCCCAGAAAGAGAGGACACTCTTGCTGCACTACCGCTCTTAGCCAAGCATTATAACTGCATCGGGACACAGCAAATGACACCGTGCTGCTGCGGTGTTGGTGATGATTGTCACAGCAAGTGAAGAGTCTACAGAGATAGAGTGCAAACGGGAACAAGGGGTGGGTGGGTGAAGAGAGGGGACAGATAAAGGCACTTTATGTCCAGGGAGGGACTGAAGAATGTGGGGATTTGGCCCCGGCACTGAGCAGCTCGTGAGCTTGAGCTGAGTGGGGGGGATTAGAGGAGACAGGACTGAGATGAGCTGGTCCAGCTCTCTCCAACTTACTCACTCACACACACACACCTCCTCTACCTGGCATCCTGCCCAGCCATTCTGTGGCAGTAATGCCCTTAAACTCCAGACTCCACCACACCCACAGTGAGCAGCCAGGGAACACTACCCTGCCGACCCCCCCAATCAACCCTCCAACCCCTGAGGTGTTCCAGGAATGTGATTAAGACAACATAGAAATTGGGACAACAATGAGTCACAGTCACAGACAAAAAAAATCAATTCTGTAACAAAAATTAACAAGCTCAATTTTTAAATTAAAGACAAAGATGATGTCTTCAGCAGCTGACTTACTAACTTAGAATACATTTTTGTTCTGCGTTCTAGTGTGATAATTGGTGCCAATTCATTTTCTATCAAATAACTAATATAACATTTATAAAACACATCTACAAGTAATTATTATAACATGTTTAGTTCCAGCCAACAATGAAATATACACCCTGATGATGTTATTTAATGCCCTATTTTGCCCTAAAATCAGTGTAATAAAAAATGGATTTCAAAGCAGCAAATGATCATGTTTTAGAGTTAAGTGCTCTGCTGGAGGAAATACAGAAACATGCTACAAACTGCTTCGTCAGAGACTGAAATTAAGTGAACAATGTCAAACTGTAAAAGTAAGATGTAAGAAAACGGCCAAAACATTCATAAATGTATGTCCCAGAAGGCAAAATGAAAGTCGAAAATATAGACTGTGTGGAACTTCCTGAAAATCACAAAGCCTGGAGACATGCGTCCAGAAAACAGTCTTGTCTCTCTTAATCACGGCATTGTACCAGTAAGGACAACACGTTTAACCATCCCTGACTAAAGGCAGTGCAGGGGATACGTAAATAAATTGGACAAAGCCACTTATACCGAGATGATGTGTGCATGCCCTCACTTTCTTTCACATAGACAGTGATCCAATTGAGGGAAAAGCAAATTTTGGCAGACACACTGGCTCCCATGAAAACAATGACCTCCCAGCTGCCATGTAAATAACACTCCTCATGACTGTATTAATCTCATTCAGCTCATGACTGAAATGAAAAGTCAGAGAGCTTTCTGAGAAGAGGACACTCACAAAACAAGCAATCACGACAGTGGTTGTGTTTAATGAAGCTGCAGGTTTCTGCCAAAAACCTTCACCATGCACAAACTTAAATACATGAAAGATGATATGATCTCAAAAGGTACCGGCACTGGAAAATGGACAATTTTCGAGAGTCACGTGGGAGGTCATAAATAGTCTATCTGCAGCAACCAAGACAGTAAGTACTGCAATAAGGGTGTGTGAATGAATGTAATTCCAACCGCAGTGCTCAGAGACATGTCTGCTAAGTTTTATCTAAAAAAAGACAAACATGAAGCTGATCAGCCATGTAATGTTTTTATCAGGTACTTCTAGCTCAGCTACTGAAGAGTATCAGTGAGTGTTGACAAAAAATGTCTAGTTTATATTATACAGCTAAATCAAAATATTTTAAATTTCGGGTTGTTCCTGCTGCATGACCTGCACTATAGTCTATACTAACTTCAGTCATGGCCTACAACTCAATAGCTATCATCATATTGCAGTTTGTAGGAGGTTTTTTTTCCAACAAACTGACAACAGTGCATATGTTTGCACATCAACATAAGAACAAATTAATGCAAATTATTGACAGGCAACATGTAGTAGACAACAATTTAGACATCTTTTTAAATTAAAGCAGAAGAGTTACTCCACATTCACAGATCTCATTAAAACCTCAAAGGGACAAATGCTGAATGGGGACTAATTTCAAGAGAGTCTGAGCCACTTTCCGTGTGTGTGTGTGGCCTAACCATCTGAAATATAGTCCTGAGTAACCTCAGGCATTCACAGTATCAGCCATTCTGAAGTAGTATCTCCCTTAGAGTTGGTAGATGTGTAATTCAGTTTAACCACTTTCCTGCTTTTTACTAAACAAATTATGTAGCTTTTAATAATGACATAAATCTTTACTAAGCACACATACATTTGTATGGTAAAGTATACAATTAAATGCAAGATTCAAGGATTTACATGACAGCCTTTAAAGTTCCAGTGTGTAAGAATGAGTGACATCTATTGCACATCAGTGAACTGTGGTGGTGTTTGCAAACCAGCAAATATATAACTTCTTTTTCACAACTCTGTCCACTCTCTCTGTTGTGTCCTCTGTCTTCTTTGCTGTGGTCGGAAACATTGTTTTACATCTGTGTTTCCCTCTTTAATATTTCATGTTCTGTCTACTATGTTTCTTCAGGATGCTGTGAAAACATGGCAGTACCAGTAAAGCATGGGCCTTGCCTAAAGTGCATATACAAGGCTTGTTCTAAGGCTATGAAATAGAGTTTTGTATTTCATTTAAAAGCGATTCAACACTTGTACGACCATACTTACAGGTAATATATAATCTCTGCCAATAAACCCTCCTAAATGTTATTTCTCACTGGACAATGCATTGATTACCATTCATTTGCACAGCCTAAACAAAGTGTTATTTCTAACCTTAACTAGGGGTGGGCAAAAATATGGATTTGGTGATATATTGCTGTCTTTCCTTGTGCGGTACGATAATCGTTACACCAGGGCAAATGTCAATATTTGAATTATAAGTGAATTAAAAGTAATAAAGGTAAACAGTCCCTGCCAGTTTCACTCGCCGGGCATTAACACTTCATGTCTCACGTGGTGATGCTGCTCAAATTGAACGAGGGAAACTTGGGCAGAAGTTACCTGGGATAGTGGTGGCTACGTTAAGAGTTGCCACATCCATGTTCAATACATGGACTTCATGCACTTTAAACTTTACACTGACTTTTTGTTTTCTTCAGTCAGACAGATGATACGACGTATCGCTAAATGATCTTGCAATATATTGATTATCACAGAATCGTTGTATCATGATATTATTGGTATCGTGGAACATGTATCATATTGTGAGGTACCCTGTGATTCCTATCCCTACCCTTACCAGTTAATGCCCGACCACAACCATAACTCAACTCTGAACAAGTACACCAGAAATTCGGTTCTGCTTAATCAGGACCAGGTTTGGGTCTCCATGAGGACTACTGGTACTGACGTGGTCAGTGTTTATGCCAAAAAAAGAGATCCTGAAGAAGTAACAGACACACACAAGAACACACACACACACACACACACACACATAAGATTTGTCAGCTTTCCCACCATGCTTACATGCATTAAAGTGTACAATCATTGAGGTGCGTAAAAGTACAAATGTACCTCAGGCTGACACATAAAGCGAATTTTCAGAGGGTTTACAGTGATTGTTAGTATTAATAGCATTGCATGTGTTCAGGTTCCAGGCCGCTGGCAGTGGAGACACCACCCCGCCTCTGTGCAGCCTAAACTGGAGGACAAATCTTTTTCCCAGCGCCTTGTAGTGGCTCCTTAGCCTTTAGCCAACGGCCGCCACTCTCCAGAAAGGTAGAGCAAGCTAGCTGAGTTAGCTTAGCAACGCGAAACATCGACTCAAAATGGGCTTCGGAATGTTCCATTGAATGCATTTGCTCCTTATTATGAAACAAGGCAATGCAGATTTAAACGGAGTGTGAGCCGTTCCTCGTGTGCCCGGTTGTAGCTAACGCTATGGCGAATGGTGAGGCAGAGTGAAGCTGCAGCTAGCGGTAAATACCGATGTATGAGTGGCCAGCTAGCATAGCTCCAGAACCAAACAACTACGAGTTCATTAGCAGCAGGAGCGCTTTTTTCTCTCCCTCTGTTCTGGCGACAAGAACACAGGATTCACGGCTGCCCGCCCCGTCTCCACTTCACCACACACAGAAGCCACTGTACCTGGTTCTCCATGTTTCTCCGGCCTCAGTGAATGTTGTATTTATTTACAGCGGCGTTTTGAGAGCGTCTCCCCTGCCTCCGCTCCTCATTGTGTGTCAATCCTCCAGCCCAGAAGCGGAAGGGAGCCGCGTCCCCTCCCCTTGCATACGGCCGCTGGCAGGCGACCAAAACAGAAAGCTCCCGCAGCCAATCAGAGTGCGGTGAATTCAAGCACTCTTGAAACGGACCAATCAGTGCACTGGGAAGGCGGGACAGTCCCCGAACTGCAAATACAATTAAAGCATTTAGTGGGGGTTTTCTCGAGTGACAGCGGGCTCGTCCCAATGGCCACAGCTCTGTTTCAATTGTAAAATGCACACGATGCTAATTGATTGATCTAGATTCAATTGTACGGGTGTCACACTCTGACTATTACCATTACTGTGACAAATGCATTATCAATTATCTAACTCCTGCAACTTGAAATACAACAATTACTTTGCAACAGATAGATAGATAGATAGATAGATAGATAGATAGATAGATAGATAGCTAGATAGTCACAGGGAAACAGAAATTTACTAGTTTAATCTCTAAATATATAATGTATTTAATACATATTTCCTAAAAATTGGATGTAAAAGTACCTAAAAACTCATCATACAACATGCGTTACTGTCTCAGTTATACTTACATAAACCATTCATCATCATTAAAATTGCTATGTGGTTGTTCTTTTTCTCCTAATAACGAGTTAGAGTCCACTCATTGTCAAGTCTCCATAGTGCTCAGACTTTGATGTGAGATTATCAGGCCTCAGCTCTGTGACACAAGGTCACCACTCTCTCATTGCATGGGTTGGTGCCCCACCTTCTCCTGTGCCTCAAAAACTGACCAGCTTCTCCCCTTGAATCAAATCTGACACCTGGTTGTCAGAAAAGGCAGTGTCCCACTTGTGTGCAGAGAGACAAATGAAGATACATTCCACGGGTTTCTTTTAATAGCAAATAATGTTCAATAAATATTAAGGTACTTATGGTCATCATGAATTTCCCTTAGTAACTGTATTAATTTTTGAAGCATTTTAAGCAAGGCTTAGCTCTTTTCCATGTGTAATTTATTTTAAAACCGCAGGTGAGGGCAGGATATGTTTGGCATCATTAAATAATTAAAATATAACATTTTCACAATATGTAAATCAAGTGATCTGAAAAAGAGTGGGAAGGACACGTCTACACTTCCTCTGCACTCTGTAACAGCCTGACAGGACACTTCTGACCAATTAAAGGTGACAGCACTCCTACAACGTAACCTTAAAAAAAGAAAAGATAATAAATACGATATTAATATCAGCAGAGCTTTTAAGTTTCAGATGGAGAGATTGCTGTGTATGAAACTAGTGTGTTTGTGTTTGTATTTTGACCTTGTGGGGACATTTTGTCAGGGCCCCACAACTTTAAAGGGCCTTTTAAGGGTTAAGACTTGGTTTAAGGGTTAGGTATAGAATTGGGTTTAGGTTAAGTCAAGAATTACAGTTAGGCAATTAGTTGTGATGGTTAAATGTAGGGTAAGGGGTTGGGGAATTCATTATTTCAATGTGTCCCACTTGCTATGGTTGATGATGGGTAGTTGCTAAAGATGATTATGCAAAAACGGTGACAGTTAGAAAACATCACCTCCTGGTGGTGACAGAAAATAAACCAAAAAAAAGTTTCCTCATGATTTTTGGAATAACTTTTACAGGGATTATTGTATCAAACAAATTTGATGAAAACACTCAAAACACATGGTATATTACATCGGATGAATATCATAAACTATTGTTAAAGGGTGTTGCCATGGCAACGGTACAAAATGTGATTTTGTCAATATTTGACGTAAACCCAAACTGTTAGAACTTTGCGAATCCTGGTCCAATCTGAATCGAACTTTCTACGATTGATCTGGCCCTGAAGATGTCTATATGAAAATATTCAATGTGTATAAGGTACCTAAAAGTGGTACTTGAAGTATCTCAACGGAAAATGACTTTGGTAGGAATTGAAGTCAAGGTATTTTTTATAATATTACTTAAGCAAAAATCAAAGTATATGACATGACACATAAGCAAAGTATATGACATTTACTGTACTTAAGTATCAAATGTAATCTTTCTGAAATAAAATGTACTAAAGTTTCAGAAGTAAAAGTAGCAAAAAAATTGCCATTATTATTTATATAAAGCTTTATAAACACAAAATTGCAGTGCAAAAAGTAGTTAATCCTTCATTTATAAAGCATATTCCATCCCATGTTATAATAATATGCTTGTATAGAAGAACTTTTAGCCATAAATCAAAAAAAACCTATAACAATTAGAAAATAGGGGAACATGAGGTGTAATCTTCTCCTCTAACAGCAGAGGGCGCCCTCAGCCCATGCAGTTAAGATTCACACTTGACTGTTGTTGACCTTCAAACAGTTTGAGATACAGTATTTCCTTAATTTCCTTTTTTTAACCAGATCAGTTTTCAGAACTGGAGCTTTAATTTTTACATAATCTCAGATTAATTGGACAAAACAGTGAACCTTCTGGTTTAAAAAAGGTTAATCTGGTAGTTTACACAAAAGGTTCAAGGTTCAGTGGTAGATTATTTGTTTGTAAAATCAAAATGTTCAACTCTCTCACTGCTTAATCCAACCGTAGACTTTTAAATATCAATGGTTTAAAAGCAACATACTGTATATATAACACATCCCGTTGTTTTTAACTAAAAAGTAGAATATTATAACTTTATGAGAGGCATTTTACTTCTTTAAAAATAAAGATATTCAAAAAAATTGCAGTTCATACGCACAGTAGAATAAAAAAAATAAAACAAAAGCGTATAATGCAAGGTTTTTATTTTGGGTTTTTTTTGTAGGTTTTTTGGAATACGGGGTATTTGCCAGGTGCAAGATTCAAAAAGGTAGTAAGTAAAAATATTGTGTCTCAAAAAGAACCTTTCAAAATTGTTGGCAGAGAAAAAAATAAATACACTTCATATGAACCCATGTTAACATTGAGGATTATGTTCCATGAAGGCACATCTCTTCTTTAGCTCACTCTGCATGTGACTTAGACCCCTGTAATTGTTCCTGTTTGTGGTTTTAGCTTTGGGTTCCTAAATGGAATCTGTTCCCTTTGTTCGTGGGACTCATTAGTCATTTTTTTACACCTCAGCTACTTTCATCTTTGTTATGTTCAAACAATATTTGATCTCATTTGGACATTTGGTCTTTCTTTCAAACTAAAACAACAAATGAAAAAACTAGGCAAACATTAATTAACATTGTAAGTATTTTACTGTGTAATAGTGGCCAAACCACAATTAATCATACATACAGTACAATACACAATACGTATAAATACTAGAGTAAGTTAACAGATATTTGATCTCCTTGTCTTACTTCTCTCGGAATTTCAGGGAAGCTCTTATGCACATGGACGACATATTTCTCTTTCTCCACAAAGTAATAATTTAGATCTCAACAACCTTCATATGTAACTTGGTGCTTTGACTTGACCTTGTGGTCCAACTCCAGCATCACAGATGAGTTGACACAGAAGCATGCACTATTATATTATGGGCCTATAGGGTTGGGAGCAGACACACATTAGTAAACAATAAAAAAAGAAGAATCAAGAATCAAGTAAGAAACCAAAGATGGCTTTCTATTAAGACCTAGCCAACCACCAGGGGGCAGGATATCGCCTGTCTTAGCATGGAAAAACTTCTTTCAGAAATTCAGTAAGCAAGACAAAAATCCAGGAATTGCCATACTTCATCTTGACAGCATAAAGATGTAGGTTTGTTCTGATTGATTTGCTCCATATGTGAACAACTAACATTCAGTTTTGTGAGATGAAATATTACTTAATCAACCATGACAGCAATATTTGTGGATTGTGTAGGACAGTCTAGAGTTGAACGTTCTTGTCTTGTTTCTGGACTGAAAAAAATTTAAACGTGCATTATATCTTCTGATTGAATACTAATGAGTGCCCCTCATTGCCAAGTCGTCGTGCAGAGATTAACAGGCCTCAGCTCTGGGACACAAGGTCGCCACTGATTTAGTCTCCCTTGTCCCGCCTGGATGATTTTTACTCAAAGTCTTTTCAACAACTCCAACTATAATATAATGTGCAATGTCCAACAGTTGTCCTACATATTGTCATATCGTGCGCGAAAAGCATACCGTCTCTAAAACCTAAGCCATACATTAGTGATCGCACTAATGATGGCTCTGTTCTGTTTGTGTAAGTCAGGACAGTGTGACAGTGAACCAGCATGCACACTGAAACTGAGGAAGCCAAATGGAACTCAGCCGTCGTTAATGTGATTAATTACATGTGTGCTTTTCCTACTGTGACCTGTCAAAATGGCTGCTGAATGAATGAATATATCAATCAGGGTCCACACCCTGTTGACTTCTAAAAGAAATATTTTCATAATATAGCCTCAGTGTAAACATGAGATGTTTGTAACAATCTTCATTACAATAAAACCAGAAGTGTCTCTAGGGAAGCAGAGAGTTTCGTTGATATATCTCACACGATAAGTGAAATCTTTGGAGCTCATTTGGATTTTGACAGACTGATGAAAAGTCACTTATCCTCTGCATATCACAAGTGAAATGAGTTAACTGTTGGTTTATCCAGAAGATTCTATGTCTCTCTAGATCAGAGTGATGGCTCAAGAAGGCTTATGAAGACAGTGAACCCCAATCTGTTCTAGAAACATAGACCAACACATCAACAAATGTTAAAAAAATGACAGATAATTAACTCTCATGCTGTATCATGCTGTACCTGCCTCTTTGATTTATCATATTGTCCCAAATTCAATTCAGTCATACTTCAGAGCACAGGGTGCTTTCAAATGTGTGTTTATCATCACCGCTCACATGATGTCGCTGTTGAACACTGCAGAGCAGAGAAAGCGTGTGCATTTCTTTGTGTAAAGGAGCTATTGTTCCATCAATTGTGTCCTTCCTGAAAAATCCAGTGAATGCAGCCACAGTGTGCCTGAATATTCTCAAAACATCACCTCAACAAAAAAAAGGCTTTTCCTTGAATTGGAGCCAGTCATACAAAAGAAAGACATCTATATTGTAGAATGGTTATACACTTTAGAGTCGCATTTAAGTATTTTTGCAGAGACGGAGACAAGCTGATTCTTTAACAAAGTCAAAGAAGGGTTTGTGAACTGTTTTAAGAGTCCTGACTTTAAAACAGTGTCAAATTAGGGCACTCCTAATTCTAATATTACTCAACTATTATTTTACTTGTCTGGAGTTATTCTCTGACAAAACAACGTAAACCCTCAGTTGAGGTTAAACAGCTCAATCTAACCCCATATTTGGACATATTGAGATCTTCTAAAACTCCATTTCAACAGATTTCACTGAAGAATAGGTCACAAAAAACAAACACAGGACACAGGTTTAATCTGTCACATGCAGAATAAAATGTGTATCTAGAAAGTATTTGCAAATTACTTGATTTATACAAAAACACACATGCTTTTATATATATATATATATATATATATATATATGTATATATATATATATACAGTATATATATATATAATATATGTCTATAGACATTTTGTAATTTAAAAAACACATTGATAGTCATTGTGATAAACAGTGTAAAAATATCAGTGAAGCTAATGTTCATCTCTCATGCACATAAATTGAAGTTCCAGATCAGTCAACTATGAAAAAACATAATCAATGCTTGAAAGGAAAGAGACTCAAACAACAGGTTTGATTTACATTAACGTCACTGCATAACTCGTAAAAAAAGTCATTGTCACCACGACAACCAAGTATAAATAACTCAGATATAACTGTGCTATAACTGTATATATAAAGATAGATGGTAAATTTGATGTGTACATTATGCATTCTTGTTCAGTGTAGGTGGCCTGTTTGTTAATCCACCCTTGGTGGAAACAAAACAATTCTTTTTTTTGCTTTGTGTTCTACTGTCAGTCATGAAGTGAGATCAGATTCTTCAGGTTTAAATTCTGGTTGGTGGCAACAAACTTGTTGCACAGATTTGATGTAACGGGTGTCTGCTGATGAGGTCTTTGTTGTGGTTTAGAACAGAAGAAATACTGTGCTAATGTAGTGCATGAATAGAAATGTTCCGCTTTACGTTAAAACACGACTGCGCTAGCACCGCTTACGTGTTTTAGAAGTGCTCTTCAGCACAATGTGAGGTAATCCAACAGCCCATTTATCACACGGCCAATACTGAAGCCCAGGAAGTGAGTACGGTATCTCATAGTTGGCGTCCAGGTAAGCTATCAGGGTGCTGCCATAAGCCACCGCCATCACAATGAGAATGTGCCTGGAGAATACAAAATAAAATTAAAATAAATATACCGTACGTGATCATGTCTTTGACAGAAACAACCTTATCTCATTGCCTCATAATGTTGATAAGAAAAAGAAAAAAACAGGACATAACTAAGCCAGGACCTACCAGATACTGTGCAGGTAGCAGAAGTTTATCTTCTGCCAGAAGCTGCAACCAAAACGGTCGCCGATCCAGCAGGCGATGGCGAGCACCCACAGAGCCACCGACATCTTGGCGAGTCGCAGAACCTTCGGGTCAGTGCAGCTGCGCAAGAGAGGAAGAGAGAGAGAGTTGTTTATCACAATGATAAAACAACAAACTGCACCACAAATACACTCACAGGTGCCTGAAAAAGGGCCACATTTTTCATACCATCTCATCTCAATCGCAAGAGTGTAAAGCAGATGGAGGCCAAAGCAGTTTAAAGCGTAGGCGTTGGCTGTGGGTTTGACGAACGAGGACACCGTGGTGATGACGGTGATCAGCATGACGAGCCGTGAAAATGTAGATCTGCGGTGAAAAAAGGACAGGAAAAGGTTTATGTGAATGTTCTCTATAATGAGACATGGAAATCATCGAGGAGTGAGACACCCAGAAGGAAAGACACCTGAACTTTAGTTTTAAGTTCATGCAGGAGATGGACAGGCTGTCTCACTCTTGTCCAAACTCTTGACACATCATCACTGTCTCAGCTTGTTAGAAAGTAGTTACTTATTTAGAATGTTATCAATCATTTCCATGTTATATTTCTGGATATCTCACTAATCTTCTGCTGGTTTATCCTCCACATGAGGGCAGGGTTCACCCTGGACAGGTCGCCAGTCCAGCACAGAGACAATTTAGAGAGTCCAATTGATCCCCCAATCCCCAAATATGCATGTTTTTGGAGTGTGGGAAGAAACCAGAGAACCTGGAATACCCCACACACACACGGGGAGAACATGCAAACTCCATGCTTCAGAAAAGGGCCATGTTCTGACTAGCTCACAAACCCGGGTCTTCTTGCTTTAAAGGCAGCCATGTGGCCCTTTTCTGGGTACCTGAAGAATATGAATTCACTATTCACTCTCTTTTATCGCTAATTGTGCTCTCTCTATCTCCTCCTGAGAGAATTGATACACCTGTTGAACAGGTATTGTACGGTGGAAGTTATTGCTGCCGTTTCTCTGAATCAAAATAATGGAAATAAATGGCTTGTTTTCTTTATGTTGAACAGTGAGCTGCATCTCTCATACTGTCAAACTGATTTTTATTCTTATAAAATGACTTAAAATTAGCTCTGAGAGATTATTCCCAAAACAACACTCGGCCTCCTGACTCTCAGTTGATCCAGTCATGCTGACGAGGACAAACACAGTCCAACATATGAGTTTATTTAGCCAGGGCGGTGTTTCTTCAGGTGCTCATGAAACTTTCATTCATCTTTTGCCCACCTTGTGGTTAAATATTAATAAAGAGTAGGTGTAGCTCCAGTTCCTCACAATAGTGAGAACCCCTGTCTGTCACGTTCAGGTGAAGACGACGGCACCAGTGTGTCTTTGGAACAATGACACTTGTAGGGACTGTCAGCACAAACAGCTTAGGTTTCAGAGTGACGCTATGACATTGTGGGTGCTTTTCTATTGTCTTCTTATTATTGAAGGATAATTGAGCATGGAAAGATGTGCTGTGCTGCGTTTGCTGAATAACGGCAGAAGCAAACCTGTAAACAGTAAACCACGGTATGTAAGGTTATCATACGTACCTGTCTTTTATAAAAGAGGGAAACAGTCTGCGGGGAAACCAGATGGCATATCCCACTGCCAACACCCACAGGATGGACAGCTCGTCCAACATCTGGCCAACAAAACTCAGAGTCATGTGGAAATACGCCGAGAAGAGCCCTGAAAGAAGAGAAACTGTTAAGGAATACAGAATAACTAAAAGAGACATTTTGGGAATGTATCTAAAGTTAATCTAAACTCTAATTGATAATGGTTTAGTCAAAGAGCAGAAAATATCTCCAGTTTTCTCGAAGTTTCTTCTCATTTACAATCAAAATGATGGTGGAATTTTCCTTTTTAGTTGATTATTGATTGACAAAACTAATGAAATATTCAGTCAGTCAATACAATTACCACATGTGATCAATTGAGAAACTGTTGGAGTTGTTAATGACCCACATCATGGTCATTACCATCTAACATATAAATAAATCTTTGTGCCACAGTGCTGGTGGACTTCAGGTTCATTTGGGGATCAATACACTTACTGCCTACTTGGCAGTTGCTGTATGGCGACATTTCATCGTCTGTCATCATCAGACAAAGATAGTCAGATTCATTCATTCATCAGATTAAAACTGAACCAACAACTTGAAACAACACAGAACAGTTGTTCATGTCTAATAGGCTTAGTGACTCATGTCCACGTGAGGAAAACTGATTTTCCTTGAGATTCAAGACACACGTCTGTAAGTATTATGAAATGGTGAGTTATGGATGAACTATGTAAGAACGAGCGACTGACCGACAAAAAGCATCATGATCCAAACCATGTGGATTGACAGGCTCCTCTCCTTGGCGTATGGATGCAGGAGGTAGAGCATGACGGGAGATATGAAAAAGAAAACAAAGCTGCTCATCTGCAGGAGGAAGCAAGCAAAAAGACAAGCAAACAAGCAAAAAGAATGTTAAAAAAACAACAACGTTATTTTAACTGGCAACACAAAACATGTTTGTGTTGATGGAGAACTTACAGTGTTGAAATATTCCACCACATGCTCCGAGTGTTTGTAGTTGTCTTCACACCAGTCAATTTCAGAACTTTCGTAGGCAAAAACTCCTGCCATCTTCTCACTGGAGTAGACGCCTGTGAGACAGAGAGGGACCAGAGTGCACCTGTTTGTATCTCATCTGTTCTCCACACGAGGTTTAAACCGTGGCAGGACATTTGGTTTAATGTAAATGAACTTTTCCCGTCTTTTATTCAAATGTGGCACCACACAGTCAGCAGCACACTTAAATGCAGATGCGAGCGTTTATCAGTGCATTTGTCAACAACTGTAACTGTAGAGTGATGTCATGTATCAGTGACATTCATAGGAGAATTCAGAACTCAAAACACATTCTTCTCTGGTTGTTCTCACAAACTAGTGCCAGGTATAACCAAACATCTAATTCTTCAAACTTCAGCTGTAAATGTTAAAAAGTAGTTCCAGCCCTTTCCCCACAAGATTAGTGATCAAACACCTGTTTGGTGAAGTCATTTTAAAAATAAATTGTCCCACCCCCAGCTTTGCTATTATAATTGATTTAGAACTGATATACTGTGAGTGTGACCATATATTACTCAACAACAAACCCAATGACAATAGCTTTTAAACTTATTATTTTCTGTACTTTATATGTAAAAAAATAAATATGACAAGGATTTACAGGTGTAATCTAATAATGTGACTACTGAATGACCACAGTAGACTTGGCTGACTATACATTTTTAGTTTGTACCACAGACGGACACACACTACAACAGAAATAACTACAGAGATATGACTATGACTATTTGACACTACTAGTTTAAGAAAAATGGGATAATCTTAATTTGAAAATATCTTACAACATGACCCAGTTACTGTTTTCTTCTCTGCTTCTTCTCACAAACTAGTGCCATGTGTAATCAAACATCGAACTCTATCAAACAAACCCATTGACACCAGCTTTTAAACTAATTCATTTCCCCCAGTAAGTTGTACTTTATATAATGTATTCATGTATTTTTTAAATAAATTACAGAGGCATACTTATAACTGATACATTGTGAATCTAACATTTACCCAATTTAGTATTCAACAACAAACCCAAGTAGCTATACCAGCTTTTAAACTTGACATGGAATATGAGAAAATTACTTTGTACCACAGATACACGCGCACTACAACAGGAATAACAACCGGATTATTCTAGCCGGAGTTGTGAAACAGTTTAACATTTTCCAGTCAGTTTCTCTAAGAAAGTATTAACACACGTGAATCAAAATCAGTGGAACTGAGAGTGACACGGGATCGGATCTTACCCCCCATGTCGCCGGTGCGTGAGTGCTGCTGCTGCTGCAGCTCCTGCTGCAGGTGGTGCGACAGGTGCGGCTCGTGGGCGGAGCTCCAAACCGCTCCCGATCCTGTGTCATCGAGGGGAAATTTCTGGAATGGACTGATTAATTGTTTTGTTTTGTTTTGGTTTTTTTGTTTTGTTTTGTTTTGTTTTACACACACACACACGCGCGCACGCACACGCACACGCAGGTGTAGAATAATAAACACGTGTAAAATGAATACCTGATGTGAGGAAATGACTGCAAACACAATACACACGCAGTTAATTAGATATGACAAATATTTAACATGATATCCGACCTCGAATGTATCGAATGTCATGTCTGTGTAATAGGTCTGCTGTGGATGAGGAGGTTCAACCATGTGTGTCCATCTGTCTTTAATGCACCAGGTCAACACTGCCACCGATGGAGATTTCAGAATAAAAGCAGCCAGACACACGTTCTGTCCAATTTTTAAACAGAAAACAAGTCTGTTTTGTTTCAGCTGAATCATCTGTTGCTCCTGAAAGATGAGTGGTAGAAAATGTGCTGTGTGAAAGTGTGAACGGCAAAACTGTAGTATAACGCAGCTTTGAATGGTCATCAAGACTAGGAAAGTGCTATATAAATTAAAGCTTGTTTCAGCTCTAATTTATATAGCACTCAATTATTAAATGAATCCTCAACTATTTTGACAATTGATTAACTGTTACTTTAAATTGAATGTGAATATTTTCTTTGTTTCTTTGCTCCATATAACAAAGAAATCTTTGACAAGACATTCGAGAACATCATTTCCAGGTTTGACAAACACATCATCAACATTTTTTTTAACGTTTTCTGACATCTTTTGATCCAAGTGATTAATCGAGGAAATAATCGACAGATTAATCGATAATGAAAACAATCGTTAGTTGTAGCTCTAAAATAAATACAGACCATTTTGCCATGAATACACCCAGTGTTGACATATTGTGTTGTTCCTCTTTTTATTAATAGCCTATACAAAAGCAGATATTTATTGACAGTGAGGGGAATCACATTATTTTACAGAAATCAAACCACAAAGTGAAAACAAAACGCAAAAGCAACAGAATTCAACACTTGTAAATGATCACCACTCTGTTTCACGCTCCAGATTCAGAAGTCAATCTCAATTATAACTTGACCACGACAAAGGTCACGTCTAAACGTTGTTTCGAGTTTATTCCCCCGTCTCAGTGGGCGGCTGTGACTCGTCTGAGGCAGGTTCGTTATGGTGCAAAAATGTGAACGTTCAAGTTATTAAAGACGCATTTATTGATACCTGGAATTACTTGATATTACACTGGTGCGTGACTTGCTCAAGAATACTGATTTCAGGGTAAAAGCATCACGTGAATATAAACACTGTGGATACCGACAAAAAAAAGATCTGGCGTTTTAGGGCACTTTTCTTTCAAGAATGTAACATAAGCTTTAAGTCATTCTCAGCAAAGTAACCATTCTAAGAAAAGTGGAGAAGGTAGAGATCTTGTTGCTAGGTCATTATGAACAACATAGTCTAAGGCAACAGAAGACATGAAACCGGAGCTGTTCTTTCAGGGGGATCTGAGTTTTAAGTCTCATGGTCATAACAACAAAGTTACCAGTGCTGAGCTTGTGCAGCACAATAAAATGTCAGCGAGGTGCAACTGCTTCACCGATCCTATTTCCGTAGGGGGATGAAGATCGACGATGCGACCGTGCACAATTCCCTTTGTAACACGCTGCTTTACACACAATTTCACACATTTCCCAACAAACTTGGACAAGTCCATGAGGATCCAGCGAGGCTCGGGTCAAATCTTGTCCACATAGTTACCAGGGAAGAGGCCTTCCCTGCCTCGAATCCTGCCTGTCCACCAACCTGATGGATCTGCAGTGGGGAAAAAAGCAGAGAGCAGACATTGAAAAAAAAGATATATTAATGTGGAGCTGCAAGATTATTTATCCCAGCATCTCACAATTCCTGTCCTGCGTGTTTTAGTTGTTCCCTTGATCCAGATAAAACATCTAAAACATGCAGGACAAGGCTGATTGGGAAACACAGATTTATCCTGGTCTATTTTTGTTTTTGCATCTTTCTCTTCTCCTCATCCTCACACCTTCTTTGACCAGATCAAAGACGTCATTGGCCTCGAAGCTGATCTCGTCCGTGTCCTGTCCGATGTACTGATACAACGCTCGACAGCGAGGCCCCGGGGGTCGAGGCTGTGGCTTCGGAGCTGGAGGAGGTCGCTGACTGATGCTCTGTCTCCTCTGCTTCCTGTAAGTAAAGAAATGACATGACAAAAGGGACGGAGAAGAGTGGGAAATGAAAGGAAGTGGCAAAGACTGACAACTGGTCAAACAGGGAGAGTAAGAAGAGCATGGAGAAACCGAGAGCTGCATCATTGTTGTTGCAGTTCCCGTTGAGTTAATGCTTTTGAGATCAACTAGTGTAACAAATGACTTCATAAATGTCCACTATCCTTTGCTTGATTCACAAGAAAAGACTACAAATATGAATTCTTATAAACACTGACCTCACAGTATGAATCCTCTTAAAGGTTAACAATCACACAATTGCATACATTGCAATTATTATTCTTAAAATATAAAATTTCAATCAATTTAGACCAAAAACCTCCCAGTAAAGTAGTTTTATTTACATTAATGATTCTTATTTCTCTTTATATCATTTTAATGTGATTTACTATGTGCTAATAAAGCTATGAGTCATGATTTATTAACATTCTTTAAAGCACAGCAACAGATTTTAACACCTGAAAGCTCTACTGTATTTTCAAGTGGGAATAAACAGGATTTTCTTTCTTACTCATTCATTTGGGCTCACCGAGCCTCACCTTGTCGTGCCCTAACGACACAATAAACCTGTTTTTTTTACTTATCAAGTCCAACCACACGTGTTGCAAACACCCTTCAAGAGTGTACTTTTATTTTCCTCTTACCCTGACATGCCCTGGTCAGGCACATTGAGGAAGTCCAAGTTCCTTTGGTTGTGCTGGTTGTGGGCGGGGGCTCTGGGAGTCTTCTGGGAGCCCAGTTTGGGCAGGGCAGCGCTGGGTGGTCGGACCTGTTTGTGTGGGGTGGAATATGTGATGTCTGATGGTTGCCTGCAAGGCGCTCTGGAAAACTTGGCTGCTCCATTCTGATGAGCTGGGGAGAGAGAGAGAGAAAGAGAGAGAAAAGGTGGAGTCACAGCAAAAATTAATCCCCCAAACTGGCTTAACACGTCAGTGTCACAATGTAACTCAGATTTTCCCTCACCATTCCAGTTTACAGAGACGGATTTGAAATGATGCAGTGGGTTTAAAATGGTCAGTGGCGGAGGAAGTGGTCACAAAGGAAACAAACTACTTCTACTTGTGATTTTATCAGCTCATTTTTTGGTACATGTGTATGTATACATGTATGTATGTATGTGTGTACATGTCTGGAGGCTGTGAGAACAATGAGAACAAACCTTTCTTTGTGTGGACATGATGACATTGTGAGGACATTCTGGTAGGTCCTCACAACTTTAAAAGACTTTTTGAGGGTGGAGATTTGGTTTTAGGGTGAGGGTTAGAATTGGTTAAGGGTGGTGTGTATTTTAATGTATATCTCCATGAGACAAAAAAAACAAAAATAAATAAACGGACTAAACATAGGAAGTTTTAATGCAAAGCTTCTTATGTTGCATTTTATTCATATAGGAAAAGTGTGATAAATAAATGATAGAATGATCTAGTTTCCCAATCCTGGTCCACGTTTTAGATCAGTGGTCAGTAATTGGTGGCCCGTGGGCCAATACTGGGCCGCCAGCATCAGTATCTGGCCCGGCAGATGATTTAAATTATTTGCTTATCTTCACCAATTTTTTTAATCTTATAACGAGTTCAGAGCTTTTATTCTGAAAAATAAATAGAACTGACAGTTAACCTAAACTAAATGTGTGGGGTTTTGTTTCTAACTGAAGGCCCATTATTCAATTGCCCTCGACCACATTTACTTACTGAACCCTGTTTTAGTTTGGCAACCTGCTCATTTGAATCAGGTGTGTGTGTGTGGCACAGGGAAACATCTAAAACATGCAGGACAGGGGGTCCACGAGGATCAGGATTGGGAAACACTCATCTAAAGGAGTTACCTTTGCCAGCCGGATGGTTTCTCCCTCCACCATGAGACTGAGGAGCACCTTTCCTGGTCGGCTCTGACGAAACAAGCGCACAGTTACAACAATATCTAGGACAATCAAGAATTCAATCTGTATGTTATTTTTGGACTTACTGGAGGACTTAGGTAGACCGTCTCCTATTGTGACGGTGAGGGTCTTCCCTCCAGGTTTGAGCTGGGCCAGGTCTCCTTGTCCCCTCTGAAATGCCACCACCCTGGATCCTCCTCCACCCCAGCCCTCCTTCTTCACTCTGAACTCCAGTCTGAGTCACACAAAAGTTATGTGAGTGTTTTGTGCTCACAGTTTCTGAGAAATACAAACACACACACACAGAGGCCGTTTGAACATGTGTGTGTTCTTCTACCTGTCAGTGAAGGTGATTGTCAGTTTTCTCTTGGTAACATCCTCGTAGCGCTTCGAGAGCAGGCTGAGGAGCTCGGTCTTAAAGTTGGACTCCAGCAGGCTGTCGTACTGAGCCTCGTGCAGGATGAAGAAATCATCCTGTCTTGTACTAAAGGGACAAAACCAACGGTTTATAAAGCAAAGTCTGTTGTGGAAAAAACAACTGGAAACACTTTTCATCTCTGTAATCTTTCTTGTCATATAGAATTTTTTCCTGTGTGAGCAAGTTTTAATGTTTTTATTCTGTGTTCTCACATTTACTGTAACTGTAATGCTGCTATCTTCTCCAAGACAAAAATATACATGTCTCCCTCAGTGAATTCAAACTGCTAAAACTTTCCACAAGCTGCAGATCAATGTTAGAATGAGGAGTGAGATTTTATGTCATCCATCATTTTAAGATACAATATGCAACATTTCCATGTTAAAATATCTAAGAACAACAAGATTATCGTTATTTTTTTGTGGAGAAATGCAGTCACATTGGCCAAAATGCAATCAGAGTGAGGAAGGAAGGTATTTGGTACTACTAGTCAGGCAGTATGTTGTCTTTTATTCCTACTTTATTGTGCATATTTGTCTCTAATGGACCACGACAACTCACTGTGGTTTGCTACATGTTCTTAAGCTCCTCCCATGGAGAGCAAATGCACAGAGAAACAACATGACAACAGTTCCCATGAACCCATACTGAAAACAGTAGGTGGTGGTAGCATGTGTTAATAACACAACCTTAGTGAGCAAATTGTATTTGAACACTATTTATCCTGTATTTGTTCCTGGTGGTGACTTTAATTCAGAACAATAACAGAACACTGAGAGCTTTTTCAAGAACATGAATGTTTGGGAAATGCACTTTTGTCTCAGGGTCATGATTTATAAATGACACAGCTAAGGAAAGTGGCAGAAAAAAGAAAAGAAAACATACTGTTGCTTTGCAAATTAAATATAAACAAAATTACATTATATAAACCCTAATTCTGTATATCTGCACTTCAGTAGAAATGGTCATGTGGCTGCAACAGCTGCTGCTGCTTCTCACAAAGAAGCGGCTGATTGTTGATGAATAAACAGGAAACTAGCTCATGTATTTTCTGCAACAGCACAGGCCACAAATGCCACAGCTACATTAATAACCACGTGTAAATGACAGCCGTACCTGAGCGAGACGCTACTGATGCTCTCGAACTCCAGTTTTCGTTTCAGCACCTCTTTTATCTGTCCCTTCTCAGGCCCTTTCTTCACCTTCTCTCGACCAATCAGATAGATGCCTTTGGGCGTCAAGATCAAATCTCTCTTGATAGACTGCGGTTGTGAAACAAAGGAAAAAAGAAAGAAGTAAGAGCTGTGAGTATAATGCCAGAAAGAGAAGAGGAGTGGGTTTTGTGTTGTCTGACCTTTGTGTGCACCTCAAGAACATATTCTTGTTGCTTTGTCACATTTATATTTTTAAATGTTCATAAAACTAAACACACCTTGAACCTGCGATCAAACTTATTGACTGAATCGGCAAAGTCGACTCGCTCTCTCTTGGCCAGAAACTGCCTCAGCTCCGGCTTCTGCTCCAGACCCAGATAATCTCCGACAAAGTTCCTGTTGATGCTGTTCTTCCTCCGCTCCTTGGCGTTGTACAGGATGTCTGAGGCTGGGTTGTGCAAGAGGAGACAAACACTTCTAGTTAAACCTTGAACCTTGCACGAGGCGGCGACAGTGTGTGTGTTTGTTTTTACTTACCCTCCTCTCTCATTTGTTCATACTTCTTCCTGGCAATGTATCTCCTCCAGGCTTTCTGGATGATCCTGGCAAAAGTGTCAAACTTCCTCTCCCTCATCTCCTCCAGTAAAAACAGCTGAGGAACAAAGAGCACATGGAAGTACTTTATCACCATTCATTCATTGATTAAAATATTTAGATTTTACGCTAAAGCTTTTTATGGCATTCGTTACTTCTGTGTCATTAGGCACAGAAATTATACGTAGATATATAATTATATGTTGATATTTAATGTAATCTGGGAAAACAGAAACATTTGAACATATAATGCTTAATCAGGTTTATATACACATTCAACATCCATGAGAGGACTGCTGCTCATGAGTGTATTTGTCTGTTACTGTGTTATGTTTTTAATGTCATGTATAGTATTTATATTTTTGGGAAGTATTTAAGGGTTTTAGTTTTAGTCTTAGCTTTCTTTTTTTTTATTATTATTTATTAAAAAACTGTGTTATTATGCATTTTTGGTAACATGTGTTCTACCTTCATAATTACATGAAAATGTTTGGGAATTCATAAAGTCATTATTTACAGGCTTAAACATGGTATAGACTGGGGAAGTCTATATCATGTTCAAGCCTTAGTGCTCACATTTACAGGTCACACATTTTTGTCTTCTTACGTGTTGTTGAGTCAATGTTATGATTCATTCTATATCCCATTTTTAGCAGTGATATAAAGTAGCAATTATTGTGCAGAAGTCACAAAATAGACTATTTTTTTCTGTTCTGAACTGTGACGTATTTCCCAAATTCAGTCCGTTTATAAACAGTTTGAGTACTATTTGCTCAGGTGTGTTTGTATAGTGGGTGAAAAAGAACCTTTCTTTTTTCATCAGATTACATACGTTGCGCTGAAAAAAAGGATATAAGACACTATATTGCACATTCTAATACCCTCTGTACTGTGCATTTTAACATAGTAATGGAAAAAAAGCAGACAAAATGCTCTGTGTTCTAAGGGTTAATGCAGATAACACCTGTAGTAGGTGGGTGCTGAAACAGGTAAGAGTCACTTAGAATGAAACATAATCATTTCAGAAACAATACTCAGATTTGTTTGACCCAGAAAGTAAATAGTGTAAAAGATTTTTTTACCGATTCAGGATTCTTGACAAAGACCTTGGTGCGTCCCATCTGATACTGGTCATTATCCATGTTGACAGAGCGGAGCAGGTGCAGGACCCCCTGCTGCTCGGGACCCCTCCAGCCCGGCCACGTCTCCGCTGTCAGAATGGCATACCTGCATCGTGTACACACAATAAAAGATGCTACAGACATGGATACACGTGTTAAAAATACACACGCGGGATGAGACTCACCTCATCAGAAACTTATTGAAGAGCCTGCGATACGCAAACCCAGCCCTCCTCACACGTATGTTCTCCCGAAGTCCCAGGTATTCAACCTGATGCCGAACCCTGTAAACGGCGAGGAGTTACTATATTCTTTCAGCAGCTTTTACTATACACTCCCCACAGCCACTTTATTAGGTACACCTGTTCACTAATCACATGACAGCAACATGTAGACATTGACAGGATGAAGGTCAACCTGAGTATCGGAATGGGGAAGGAAATTATTGAGACTACAAAGGTGTGCAGAAAACCATCTCAAAACACACAACCCTTGGATCGGAGGGTCTACAGCAGCTCCTACCACTTTAGGTGTCCTGGTGTACCTAATTAAATGGTAAGTTTTGAACATTAAGTGATAATTTCTTTGTTTGTTTTTTCACGTGTAAGTGTCTGACCTGCTCTCCTCCCAGTCTTTAGGTCTTTTCGTCTCATTTGGTTTGATACAGCGGATATAATGTGGCGTGCACTTCATCAGGGTGTTCACCAGATCATTGGCTTGTTTCTGTTGGAAACATCAACGTGAAATCAAAGCAGTGCTGACCAAAAAAAAAGAGTAGAGCAGCTGATCTGTTCAAAACAGGCGGGCGGGACAGGCGGGTTTAACTCTCACCTTGATCTTGGAGCTGGCTGTGGTTGGCCTGCTTTTCTTATCAGTGTTAAGGTTTTCAGGGAACAAGCTACGGATGAAGTCACTAAAGAGAAGAAATTATATTGTACAGTGAGGACAAACACACACACACTGGGTGACTGCATCAGATGAATGTAGGAGACTCACTAGTCACTGCTTTGCATGAGCTCTATGAGGTCGGGGAAAAGCACATCCCGGTTTCTCTCACAGAAGCCGATGATATCATACGACACCTGCGATGGCACCAAAGGCGGAATTTAAGTCCGTGCATCAACCAGAGCATAAATGATAGTATTATTGCTTTTAACACTTTTGAATTCAAATGTGTTCATTCGAAATTATCGAGAAAAAAAACATTAATGTGGCAAAGTATTGTTCAAAAAGGAGTAGGATGAAGCCCATGCTTATCCGGTCCTAGCTCTATTCTCTTCAACTTAAATCAGGTGTCTAGGACTTTCTTACAAAATTAAACTAGACAGTACTGGACCATATTACCATAGACACTCAATACTTCCCCTCTATACACTTCTCTATATCTTGAAAACAAAGTTTTATTTAAGCATTTTTTTAAACTGAATAATAGTTCTGCTTTCTTTGATTTCATTCTCCAAACTGTTCCTCAAAGTCACTTGATTTCATTCTCCAAACTGAAATGGAGAAATCAATGTTTTGAAAATTCTTCACATGGCCTTCAACTCTATATTATAGCCACCGTCTCTGTCAATTAATACATTTTGAATGTTAGCAGGAAGTTAAATGAATGTATGTTTTTGTTTTCCCTTTGTCCTATGACGTTCAATTCTAAATGCTCTTTTTTTGGAGAATACAAAATGGTTGCAAAGTTGTTTTATAGGCATTTCCCACCAATACCTCCACACACTAACTAACTAACAACAGTGAAAGAGTCGCGTTACCTTTCCAGCGTAGTGATGAATGACAAAGCCGGAGTTCCAGTTGTTAAAGTGTTCATGTGTCCCCACAGCGGCCTGCAGCTTCTGCAGCAGAGTGCTGTCTGCACCTTCTCCTTTGGCGTGCATCGTGGCACACACGTCATCCAGCACACTCATTATACCAGGAGGGTTCTGCCAGAATTTCAGCGAGACATAGAATTATAAAAACATATATTTATAAAAACAAATGGTACATGTTTTCAAATAGGTAAGACTCACATTGCAGAACAGAAAAAAAACATGTTAAAATAAATGTAAGGTAAGAAATAAAGTAATATTTTAAGTAATACAATGGAAATTTCATCTAATTTCTCTAGTAATTAAAAAAGAAATATGTGGGGGAAAGGATTCATTTTAACTTTATAATATGGTAAATGTCTATTTTCTTTTCACAAACATTTTCATATGGAGATGTATCACTGATGGTAGTAATTAACATTACCAACCTATAACCTGCACATGACTTTCAAAATAACATATTACTGTAATATGATCTCCTTTTTACCATGATTGTATAGCTAAATACCATTACAATGACCCTATTACAAAATGATTACAACACTTTTACCATGTTGTTTTTTATGTATAGGAACGATATAGGAAAAAGTAGTAAAAAATAATTAATTGTGATTTGATGTCAAGTCAATACATATAACTAACAGATATTAGGTCAATAATAAAAACATAAAAATTTCTTTACAATTTACATTATAAATAAAACCAGGTCCAAGTCAACCAAGTCAATTGAGAACCAACTCTCATATACAATGACGACCTGGCCAAGAGGCAGCATAGAAACAGGGCAGACAAACAATAAAATGGGATAAATCAACAACAAAACCATGTTAAACCATTCATAGCAATTACATGTGTGAGGTGAAAAAAGGATAAATATTAAATGCAGGTTCACACTATGTTATTAAAGAATTTTAGCAGATGATTCCAGTCATATGCAGGAGAAAACTGAAAGTTTGTGCTGTGTTATAGTTACGAGCTCACCAATTTATTTTCAATGAGGTCGCACACAATCTTGTTGTTGAAGTACTGAATAGGCGTCCACTTGATGCCCTCCTGAACGTACTCTTCCTATAAGAGAAAATTGGACGATTCAGGGAAACAAAAGCTCAATAGAAATAGAAACTGAGTGGAACACAACTATTCATCCATCTTCTACTGCCTAATCCTCCACATGAGGGTCATGAAAGGCACTCTGGACAGGTCACCAGTCCATCACAGGGAAACATATAGAGAAAACAACCATTCAATTCAATTCTAAATCTCACAACTATGGTCAATGTAGAGTGTCCAATTTGCCTAATCTCTAAACCTGCATGTATTTGGACTGTGGGAGGAAACCGGAGAACTCGGAGATAACCCAGGCACACATGGGGAGAATCGCCACAAACATCTTCAAACTAAATTTAAAAAAAGCAGCTCAATTGTTATCCTCTAACGAACAGAGATTCAGAATCAAGAGAGAAAAAGTGAGAGATGTGGCACTAAATGTGCATTACCTGCTCAGCCTTCAGAGTGAGTTCGATGAAGATCTGCTGCAGCTTCTCATTCACAAAGTTGATACAGAACTGCTCAAATCCATTTCTCTGCAGCAGGAGAACAAAGTCCAGTCAGCTCATCACACACAATAAAAACAAACAAACTGTGCTGCACTAGCTGTAAAATGAACAGCACACACCTGGAATATCTCAAAGCCATAAATATCAAGTACTCCGATACTGAATTCTTCATGTGGTTTCTGGATGGCTTTATTTATAGCCTGGAGGAGACAGACAGAGTAAGAGCAAGAGGAGAACCATAAAATACACATGCATTTCTCAACCTGCATAGAAATCTTTAAAAAGATAGTTGTGGTTTTCTCGCTGCTGTTGTACCTCAACCAGATAGTCAAAGAGTCGCGTGTAGAGAGCTTTGGCGAGAGCATCTCGAGTGTACGTGGCTTGTTCCTGGTTCAGGGTCACGTTAATGGACTCAGACTTCCCTCCCCACTTTGAATCCATCTTTCTGCTCGTCAGCTTGTCCTGCAGCCGGTTGGGGTCAATGCCCAGCAGATAGGCGGGGAAGGCGAGCACTAGATTGTGTTTCAAATGCATAAGGTTAACCCTCACCATAACCCTAACCGGAAAACCCTTGCATTAGATCAACGGTGTCAACAATGAGGCTTATAATGAAAAGTTAAAACTTTCCGGATGATTTACATACAGTAAATGTCACTGTGATTTTGGATGAAATAGATTAAAATGAGCTAGTATGCATGAGTGAGAGTGTTTATATAGTGTGTGTATGTGAGTGTGTGTTTCAGGTATTCATGTTGTGGGGACTTGTCTTCCTTATGAGGACAAAAAGCAAGTCCCTGTAATGTGACTTATTTAGATAAGACATGTTGTAAGGATAGGATGAGGTCAGGGTGAGGGTAACAGTACAATAATAGTAGTTGTGGTTACTGTTCCAGTCTGTCTCGAGGAAATGAATACAAGTCAATGTAATGTCCCCTTAAGTCACATAAACCAGTTTGTGTGTGTGTTACTCACAGTCTGTGCTCTCCACCTGTCCATAGTTGCCTGCCTCAATGAAGCTGATGTTTCCCATGTGCAGGATGCCCGCGATGATCTGCAGCACCTGAGCCTGGATGTCACCTGGGATCCCAATCACCTGCATGGCTTCCTGAAGGCAACGGAGGAGACAAGATAAATAGAAGATGAATGGATGGAAATAATCAGTCATCACTTAAAAAAATTGCACTGTAAATGTGTGGTGATAATGGAGAGTGCACTCAAATGCAGTGGGGACAGAGAAAGAGGAGACTTCTACGGTGGCCCTGAAGACTCAACGTGAATGCAAAAGCATGCAAAAACGGAAGTCAGTTCATGTTGTTTTTGTATTGTTCGTCTTGTACATTTCTTTGCATATAGTTAACACTCGTATTTCCTTACCTGATTTCTATTTTTCTTCTCTGTCTACCTTGGTAGAAACCTTGGTTGAAATAGAAGAAATATAGGTAATATGAAAGGTAATGTGAGTACTAATATGAGTATGTGCAAGACGAACCACACAAAAACAAGATGAACGACTATAGCGCCACTGACCTTTCATTTACATACGTTGTGTTCGCTTTTGACTTTATTTTGAAAACCGGAACTAGGACTGTTTGGTTTGGACCGCTTCAGTCAATTTACGATAAGAGGATAGGAGGAACGTCCACTCACTTCACATTTAGGAACGACTGATTTAACCACGGCTCGGAAACACAATGACCGCAGTGGCATCTCATGTGAAGTGCCGAACTGCCGATAAGCAAATTGGTAAACTTGAGAAATGCCGGCGCTACTGCGTAACGGACAGTACCGACTTCCGTTTTGGCTATTGCGTTCGGGGCCACCGTAGACTTCAGAAAAATATAGTAAATGCAACATTGCTGTAAAACACCAAAAAAAAAAGAAGAAATTCTGTAAACAAAAGTGAGAACATAACAAAACAAAACAAAATGTGGCAACACATCTACATACAAATCCATGCTCTTTGGCCTCTGAGGTGAAGCTAAATACAGGCTACTCTCTCAGAATATGTACCACAGTCTCCTGGAAGTCTTTGCTGTCATTGGTCCCATCCACCTTATAGGTCCCAGACTGGTTGAGGTAGTAGTAGTAGTCAGGCGTCATGATGCCCAGGCCTTCTTTCTGCTGAGCGTTGGTGCCCTCTATCAGCTGGAGGACAACAGTGCAGGTAGAAGAGAGGGTATTAAAGCCATGATTAAAGCAGTGGTACTTGTAATGTTAGGGATTTTTTTTCATGTTGTTCTGTGATAGATGTGTAACTGTGCTTGTCTGCCGTTAGTGTCTGACCTGATAGTAAATGTGGAAGTTCCTCTCACTCTCATTCTGGTTCACCACCCTCGACTTCTCCAGCAGGAAGTTTGAGATTTTTCCGCCATCTGGCTCTCCTCCTCTGCTGAACTGAATTTCAAAGTATTTCCCCTGATAGATACAAATTAGAGTGAACAATCTGAGGTGACAACACTGTCAGCTGTCAGGGGTCAGAGGATCAGATCTGACCCCTGACAGCTGCAAAGCACAACAATGGCACACAGTTCTCAGGCAATGAATCTAGTTTTGAGGTTAAAAAAAAGGTCATAAAATGTTTCTAGATGATATTCATTTGTAATTATGTATATATGTATTTATCAGCTGTGCGCTGATGTCCATAAGAATACCAGTAATTATTTATTATATTTTTTTTTTATCTGATTCTGTTTGTAATTGTTTGGAAGTTTGTGGTGTTTAAAGGCCTGATTGTCAATGTGGGTAAGGAAAACCTGAATAAAATATTTGAAATACAAACAAACTGTGCTTCCATTATATGTGTAAGACATTAGCCAAATTCACAGAATTGTCTTTGCATCACCTTCAGGATTCAGTTTGAAATTGCTACTTAAAACTAGTAGGCAACTTAAGATATAGTAACAAATTGCTCTCTTGTATTTATCTATTCCGTGTTGTTTTTAATGCTGCGCTTTAATAATTGTATTAGTTTTATTCATGTTTATTAAGATTATATTTTTATCTTATTGTATTTCATTGTTTCTTTATTTAAGCATGTACAACATTCTGGGCAACAGATCAACAATCAGTTGCAGCAATCAATTTATAGGTTTATAGTCAGTTCTTGACAAATCCAACACCTTAAACACCAGTTTAATGTGTATAAATAATGGCTATCATCAAACACACACACAAAAAACAGCATGAGATTGATAGGAACATATGATTATATAGAATTGTTGAATTCAGTCAAAGTGACAAATTCAGACCCGATCAAACTGTTTAGAAATGATTATCTGGAAACATAAATTGAAGTGAATTACGTGTCATTTCAGCTTGCCTGCACATGGAATGGCTAAGAACTAAAAAAGGGGACATGTATTGGAATCTCCAAAATCCACTACTGAAACTCATACATTTAGCCTCCTCTTACTGACTCTAAGGTACAAATCCAAGTCATTGAGTAAACAGCAGCAGCAGCAGCAGCAGCTGGTGCCGAAGTAAAGATGATACTCACAAAACGGCTGGAGTTGTTGTTGCGCACAGTCTTGGCGTTACCGAAGGCTTCGAGCAAAGGATTTGACTGCAGGATGATATCTTTCACATGCTGCCACACACACACATGCACGAGGATGAGACACAGCAGAAAAATCCACAGGAGGCTTTTTTTTTTGAGGAATAGCGTCACTGTCTCTACCTGCACTTTCGATCCTCCTCCTGATACTTTGGAAATGTAACCCATGATGTATTTGGCCGCCACCGTCTTTCCTGCACCACTCTCACCACTAACACGACACCACAACATGAAAACACATAAGTACACAAACTGGTGTATGGTGTCAGAAACACAAGACTCACACACCTGATGATGACACACTGGTTTTCTCCATCGATCATCATGTTTCTGTACATGTTATCGGTCAGGGCATAGATGTGAGGCGGATTCTCATACTGGGCCTGAGGAGAGATCAGATCCGGGTTAACGTTAAACTGTGATGTCGCTGGTCCACGGGAGGTAAAATGAAGAGGACTTTTACTCACTGCTCCTTGATATAGTTCGACTTCTCGGTCTGTGAAATACGGCATCTGTTTGAAGGGGTTGACTGATATCAACACAGGGCCGATATAAGTCTGGACAGTTCAGTTAAGGCACATTATGGATAATTATCATCTCGGACAAGATCTAAAATCAGTATTCAACACACGTCACATCACGACAACACTGTAGCTGTTTTCACAGGAGGAGAATGCTCAGATGATGAGGAGGTGAGGAGATGGCGCCTGGTTCCTCCTGCTGCTGCTCTCACATGAGATCACGGACGGACATTATCTGGGTACAAGACCACATTCGTGGACAGACACACAGTCCCTCTGGATTAGATGATGGTAATTGGACTTGCTTAGTTTGGACAAAGTCTGGACTCATATCTAAAAGCAGTAAAAAGATCCAGTTGTAACATAATGTTCTGCCTCCATGTCTACAGCAGTAGAATTTACTTAATTGAATTTTTTTGAGGGCACTTCTTTGTGTTTTCAGTCACATTCTGAAGTGTTTGTCATCCATCACTCCTTCTGTCTTCCCGTGTGCAGGGCAGGAATGATCTAAACACTGCTTCACTGACAAACATAGATCATCGCAAGGATTTTGGAAGCCATTATATTTGAAAATAAAGAAAGTTGCACTGCATTGCTTTAAAATTTTACGAATAAAAGCACACCATGTCACCATAATATGAGCTGTTTTCATCTTCGAGGGGAAATGACTGATGATGATGATTTTAAAAATCCCTTTAAAATAATAAGCTTTTCAGTCAGTGAGTTTTCACATGAGGTGATATCATCTTTCCTCGCAGGGAATTTATTTATGTATTTATTCTTCTGTCCTTTGTCTAAATATGGTTTTAAATTTCAGCCGACCTCCAAGAAGAAGTGACTTCGGAGCCGTTGAGTCATTCAGTGAATGCAGAAGAGGAAGAGTGAATTGCTTAAGCCCATAAATGTTGAACTGGTGTATTGTAGGCAGATGCTGGCGTGTAACACAGTTGATGGAAATATGTTTGATTAATCAGTTACCACCATGCTTTTCTGAACTTTAGGTGCATTTTCTTTAATGACAGATGAAACGAGGTGTGAAGGCAGGTAGTTATAATTCCAAATCAATATTTGTAATGTAATGTAAAATGTAGCCTGTAGGATACAAAGATATAGTCGTCCATGTATCTCTTCTTGAGGTTTTCCACGATGGCGTCCTCAGTGATCTTGGACAGCAGGACCATGTCGTCCACGCCGCTCTGCTTCACATTTTGACTCTGCCAGTGATACTTCGCCTGAACCAAACACCACAGAGACAAACACAAATGGAAAGGCTGCTTTTCAAAATCTATACATGCAATTTATTGACTTTAAACTATTACTATTTCTTATGGTAGATAGTTTATAAGGTGTGTGTCTTTTACTAAGAATAGAATAATTATTCTCACATTTGTGTCAAAATAGTTAGATATAGTTAGTAAAATAGACCCAGCACAACTACTTCTAGGAAGCTGTCAGCCAAAGACGCAGAGATGCTCTTGTTCTATAGTCGGTGTCTGCAGAAGTTACCAAGAATTGTAGAACTGAGCAGAGGCTGATGCAGCAGTGCACCACATCTGTGCCCTTTTTCTTTTTAGGCCACGTTGAACCTCTATCCGAGCTATATTGGAAATTTTAAGAAAGTCCACGTTTCCCCTTAACATTTAGTGACAGGAAGTAAACCTGCCTTATGTTTGAGCAGGTTTAGCATGTATCAACGATTTGACCTGTGTCACGTTGTCAGGTTTTCGCAACTTGAAGTTGACAGACGTCACCTGTTAACGATCACACTTTATTTAAAATATGTTTTTGGGCTCTATTAGATAGGACAGTGAAGTGTGAAAGGAGAAGAGACGGGGGAAGGTGCAGCAAAGGACCACAGGACGTCTATTTTCCTCTAAATAGGAACATAATTGGCATTTTGTGTAATTACAAGACCTAACAGTAGTGATTAAGTCCATTAAAAAATGTTTTCTGAGGTTATAAATCAAGTGAGAAGCTCATTTGTCCATAGAAGTACTTCTTTTTGCAACTAGTGGAGGCGCCCCCTAGCGGCTATTCGTTATATTTTTACTTCCGTGTTGGCCTCGTTCGGCAAATCCAGAAGACTACGTCCACTTTTCCATGCAGGGTCTATAGCTCACAGTGAACTGCGACTAGTCAGTCATCGGTAGAAAGGCATCTTAAAAACTGTAACCCAGTGTGGTTGTCATTACAGGAAGCTGGGTCTGGCTGCCAGGCAACGGGGTACAGATGAGATGAGATGAGCTCACTTTCTAAATTGGACATTTTAGAGAAGCAACAACAAACCAAAGCAAACTTATAAACCAGGCTGAGCAGCTGAAAGTAAACGACACGGTGACGAAACAACAGCCACAGCTTTAATGCAACGTAATATTATGTTGCCGTGACACGAGTTCTGTGTCAGGGTTTTTTAAACGACGCGCTGAAGATCATCTCGTGTTTTTACATTTCACATTTACATTTTTATGCATTTAGCACACGCTTCTATGCAAAGAGACTTACAAGGGAATTGAGTATTGAACTGTGCATTGCTAACTGTACAACCTGCCAGGGGTGGAGATGAACTTGTGACCATGATGCCTCTGCACATGGGGGACCGTGAATGCTGGTTTGTTTGATGTGTGCAGACTGACAGGTCTTGCCAGTGGCAGAATGGTTGTGCTGTGGTTTGAGGCTTTCACCTACATATGCTGCTTCACTGGAAGACAACGGCGTGTACATTTTAACATGCTATGTCTGACATTGATGCTCATGATCCAGCACTGACACTCATCCCTGCTATGAGAAAAGCAAAGTGGGCGACAAAAGGCCCACCTTTAGTCTATTTCTGTCCCCATAGTTTGATTAATCACGCATTAGACCTTACATTTCTGCATATTTGGCCCACGACTGAATTCCAAAATAGAAAAAAAATAAAATCTTCTCGTCCGAGGTCGGGCAATGAACGGATATAATGCATATCTGCGATTGGCTGAGTCCATTGACCTTTGGGGGATGGATTTTTGTCATCCTTTCCATCTCATTTTATTTGATTGTCCAGCCCCCAAAGTATTGGTCAAGAAAAATTCTGGCCCCGTTGGTGATCCCTGTCATTGCAGAATGCAAGTGGAAAATATCACTCTAAACACATACACATGCCTTTAAGACAAAGAAATGAATCATCGGACCGAGGCGTTCAGTTTCAGTATGTGTAGGGTTCACATTATCTTTAGGCTTCACTTCAGTCTTTATCACACCTAGGTTGTTTAAAGTGTCACTGTGGCGGAAAGCACTGATATTTTAACACTTCAAGAGTTGCAATGGTCTGCACACTTTAAAGACCTTCAGAAATCCACACTTAAATCACAAGGACATCTATATGCATGCCGCTGCAGACTGCTGCGCATTTTGTGATTTGTAAAGAGTGTGAGGAGGAAGTGTTGTGACAGGCCTCTGCTTTGGTCCACTTCCTCCTCATCACTGCTTCTTGTGAAACCCTGTGAACTTCATACATCTTACAGCATGTCTTCCTGCAGCTCATTTTATGAAACACGCTCACCTTTTCTGTCAGGGACAACATCCTTTAATGTTGATTTCCTGCTCTGTATACATTAAACATGCTTTTTTTATTGTCTTGACCATGTAGTATACGTATGTAACTACATGAAATGTGATACACATGAAAGAGTTTTGCAGCGCTGAGCCTGTCACAGAGACACAGAGCTTTTCTCAGTTGCCCTGAAAAAGAGGAAACCCACTCTTTCTGCTGCTGCTGAGAGGGGGTTCATTCTCATGACATTTATCACCACCTCAAAAGGGATTTCAAAGCCTTAAAGTGGTATTTTTGTTTGTAAAAGGGAGACATGTGACAGGAAATCCAATTCATCGCGAGATATTTTCAATTTTTAAACAAGGAAACTGTCTTCAAGATGAAGATACATATCCAGATTCAAGCTTTCTAAGGTCAGAGTGTTTGATGCCCTGTTTTTGGGACTGCACACACATTACAGCTACAAAAAAAGAAAAGAAAAAATGAAGGTGTGGTACCATACCATGGTTCCTGTCCTGTGGGCCTCTCTCTCTCCTCCTCAGGTGTCCACTGAGTTCAGACAGTGTGTATTTGTGTGTGTGTTTCAAATCCACAGGTTGTCCTCAGACGACAGCCATCGCTCAACGGAACGGTCAAGAGTTGACAGCAGCCATCCACCTACAAGACAAGACATCCACTGCAACATTCAAAACCTACTTCCTCATCCTCCCACAGACCAAGTGTGTAAAACAAGAACTACTCTGACACCACACTCACACACACACACACACACACACACACACACAGATGTACATATTCACCGTGTAGTTGCTACTTCTGTATTTCTCTCGGGTTCAAAGTCATCAGACAAGCGGTGACACTGGTGACAGCAGATCCACAGTTAAGTTGGTCTACTCCATTTCACACACACACACACACACACACACAGGTGTACACTAGAGTAAGATGGCAACAACAGCTGCAAAACAATAATTAGAAAAAAAATCTGTCTGCCAAATGATGGTGTGCAGTTGTGAGCTGTCGGCTCCACCCAGGCTGTGGTTACTCCACGGTGCGTTTGTGTCCTCAGAGGAGTTGCTGCCTCCAACGCCCATTCTAACTGATGCAGGTTCACACCAAGCGTAGTCTGTGCTGAGAGAAACCTGTTGATTTTCAACTTCCTGTACAGCGGATTTGCAAATCAACCCAAATCTGGCTCAGCGGCAGTTTAGGAAACTATCAGCACATTATTAAAGGTTTCAGTCACACATGAGGACACAACAGGCCTGGAATCATTCTGTAGTTATTTACGCTCACTTTTATGGGGTTCCATACGTCGTTACTACGTGTCGTTACTGCGCGTTGGAACCCCACACACTTTGCCCTTCGATGTTGTTAGTTGCTAGTGTCTTTGCTTTGTTTCACATCATGTAATTTTGTTGGTCGCTGCTTGAGTCTCTGAAGTTGTTTTATGAGTGGATTTACCATTTTATGGAGTTGAATTGTATTTTATCACTTAGATCCTTTTAATCTCCTTTAATTTTAATCATGGTAATCTGCTGTGCTCCTTGGTTTGTGATTCTTTAACATACTTATGCTTTGTCAGTTGTGTGCTTGACGACTTGACTAACGATAACTGTGTAACAAGGAACAATTCTATTCAACTCTATTCCACCTATGTAACAAATCTGTACATTTATAAATGTATACGTTTTTAAAATTAATTAATTAATTCATTCTTTAATTTATTTATTAAACCTTTGTTTAACTAGGAAAAAACACATTGAGATTAAAAATCCCCTTTTCAAGTGTCTTGTCTTGTATGTATTTCTGTAAAATGCAAAAGAAGGGAAATTTAATCTAGGCTTTTTGATTTTCTTTCAGGAAAAACAACCTTTGTGGCGTCTCCATCGCATAATATTTTCACAATAACCCAGTTACTGTCATGAACATCACATTTCAGCTAAACCATTAGAGTTTTCTCCAGAAATAGAAGACCATCACAGATGATCTCAGCATCAGTCTGGATGATGAAGTACAGAATTAATTTTTATTCCTGACTAAAAACAAACAAAACACTCTAATTATTTTTCAAATCAACAATGCACCATGTTTAATCAGTTCAATAGTTCTTTAACAAGATGTACACTGGGACAAATGAATGTAGCTTCTCTATAATATCAGACAACATACAGTTCATTCCATGTTATAGATGGCATGTGGAAAACAAACAAACAAACAAAAAAGATTACCGGTACTGTCCCTCCTATTTATTTCAGACAAAACAAGTTCACTACCACCTCAGCGTGAAGCTTGATTTTTTAGGTCGACACAGAGAAAAATGTCTTTCAAACACTGAAACAGGACGATGTACGACAGTATGTGCAACTGAAAACGTTATAAATAGTATTTCTACTTTGAATAATAATGGGGCGGCTGTACAATCCAATGGCATACACATTTATAAAAGTACTGTACTTACTAAACTGTATGTTTCTCTACAGATTCGCTCAGGGGTCTCAAACTGAAATGACCTTGCGGCTGATGAGCATCTACTGTGGTCAGAAGGAGAAAAAAATGTCCAACTCTTTTGAGAAAAAGCAACCATTCAGTGGAGGTTGGCCGTATGAACTTGAAATTATATATTTCATCACGATAATGTAATTTGAACAATATTTGTGTTTCACAGATTTTCAAAATAAAAGTGTTGATATGGAACAATGAAATATGAATCTATTAATAAAAGGAACCATACAGAAATCATTCTTTATGACTTGAAAATAAGTGGCGGGCCACATGGAATCGATTAAAAGGCCACCAGTTTGAGACCCCTGGATTAGATAGTCTGACCCAGACTCAACATAATTTGATAATTCTAATATATGAAACACTTGAAAATGCTTTTGTGTGATGAACCTCGAGAACATAACCTCACACTTTGTTTTGTGAGCTGCATTTCAGGAGAAATAAACTTGCCTGGCCTTAGCAGCTGCGCTCACACACGTCAGGCCAGCTCTGCTGATTATCACAAAAGGCTCAAACTGATATAAAAACCGGAATAAAACTGTGACTCCAAAACAACACATTGACAACAACAGTGAACTAATAGCACCAATCAAAACCAAAGCACCGAAAAATACACAACATTGCAGCTATTACAAAAAAAGACAAGCTGTAGCTTCCTTTTTCCCCCGTAATGGAATGATGTGTCATTTACAGACATTTAGTGGAGTTGCTCTCAGCAGTGTCAGGCCCTGTCACAGCTGACCTCAGAGCACAGTGGACTTCATAGTGATGCCGTCAGACCTCAGCGTTTCTAAAAATACTCTCTACAGGACGGAAAATCTGCTGAAACTGCATCTTTAAAAATGTGTCAATGAATCTGTGCTACACAGCTTTGGGTCAGGTGACCTCCTTCCGATGATGACGTGACCCTAAAAGTCCCATAATCAAATCACTGCCTTCAAAAACACGACCATGACTCACACCTGAAAGCCCTGAAGAACTGAATCTGTGAATCATTGTTCTTAACAATTAACAGCCAGTTAAATTATACCTGTTTTTGAATGAAAGCAAAGAATAGATTTCAAATCAATGTGTCAAAGGACAAGATGACAGCATGAATGTGGTTCACTCGAGTGGACGCAAACTTAACTTACAGATGCTGGATATGTAAATGAACGTCTCATAACATTACAATGTTACTCCTCTTCACACATTATATAGTGTCCGTTAGAAAAAACTGAGTATCTGTGGAGTGAAGACCAAAGACGACATTCTTCCTTCAAAGCAAAAACATGCACCATATTTCACCCACTTTATTAGACATTTCTAAAGATGAGGAAACAAAGGAGAGAAGAAGAACCTCGAGGAGGTTTTATTTTACTCTGCTGGATTGCTCACAAACTCCACCCCCCTTAACAGAATGTCTGATCGAGCCCAGTAGTGGCAGTGCTGGGAGGACGAGGACATCCTCTAAGGATGATTGGGTATCTTAAGTTCAATGACTAAGCAGAATGGTAAGCTTCTGTGGAAACAGTCTAAACAGACACCGTGCAAATCTGACTCTGCTCACACTTCAGCTGAGTCACAGCGAGGACCTGGTGGACGCGATGAGACAAAAAATTGGTCGGTTTGATTCTTGTGTCAGATGTGTAATGCGTTTTGACTCAGCTCGCTTGGAACCTCGCCTGTGCAGGTACTAAAAAAAAGCACCAGGTACTATCACTAACGGAAAAGCAAAACAAACTTGCCGAGGTGAGTCGAGTCGTGCCGACGTAGGGGGTCCCGGCGATGTGAGCTCTGGTTTTGCTCACGTTACTGAAGGTGGTGTGTGAAGACTTGAGGTGATGACATGGACAACAGACTAAGAAATGGACGGAGACATCAAGTCAAATCCGATCCAAAACACAGACACAAAGCACCCACGCACGTCATGTGACTGCTGACACTGTGCAAATCCAAGAACACGATGCGGTCAAGTAACAACTAACCAGATAACATAAGAGACACATTTTACACGACATAACATAAGATATTCCTTTTCATGAGCAAATATATTTGGAAAAATAATTTTCTTTACAAAGTGGATTTGTTTTGTTTTCTTGTCTTAAAAATCCAGAACTAAACAGACAGCACCTGTGAACGAACAGGTTTAAGAAACAAAGAGACCAGTCCTGTGGCCAAAGTGAAATAAAAGTAGCACCAATAAAGTATGAGAGAGAGAGAGAGACAGAGAGAAAGAGAGAGAGGAAGAGAGAGAGAGACAGACAGAGAGAGAGAGAGAGAGAGACAGACAGACAGAGGGTTCAACCTCTCCCTCTCTCTGCCTCTCCAGGTTTGAGAAGCCCTGTCTCCAGTGGAATGTATAAACTGCACCCAGGCTGTTTAGGCCCAGTGAGGCATCTGGATTCTGGCTGAAAATGGTCTCCCCTGACCAGATCCAGGACCAGGACAGTCTGACAGGCCCACTCCTCTGAGAGAGGCAGCGTGGGTGCTGCTGCTGCTGCTACTGGGACACGGCTCAGTGGGACGGTTTCAGGCTTACTGTGAGTGAGTGAGTGAGTGAGTGAGTGAGTGAGTGAGTGTGTTCAGGAGACGAGGACGGACGCTGTCAGTGTCCCTGGCACGTCTTGCAGCACATTTGTCTGAAATATGGCCGGCTGCAGAACTTGAACCTGAGCACCAGGGGGCAGTAGGCCACGGTGTTCACATCTTTGCACTCTGTAAAGGAGACACATGAAGCAGCGTGATTACGAAGCCCAGACTTTTAATCAAAACTCTCTGAAATTAAATATCACAAAGAAGCAGAGAGAAACTTTTAAGCCCTCTTTTTATACCTCTCAGCATCCAGGGTCAACCCATTGCACAAGGACATGTTTTTAAATTCCTGGGCATAGAGATTGACTCCACCCTGTCTTTTACACAACATGTTGACATGTTGACTCTGTTTTTAGAAAAGCACAACAATGCCTCCACCTGCTGAGAAAACTGAGTACTTAATGTCAGCACACACATTTGAACTCTGGTTTATACTGAACTCATTGAATCCATCCATCTTTAAAAATATAGATTTGATTAAATCAACATTTAAGGATAATCATTGTGTGAAAAAAAAATTGTATTTTGCTGAAACATGACAGTAAGGAAAGGCCTTTGCCCTCTGACCTTCGGGATTGTCTGTGCTGATGGGCAGACTGAGGTCACATTTGCTCTTGCACTGCTGCATGGCTGCTGGTCGCTGATGCTCCATACACTCAGCGGACGGCTGACCATTGTGGGTCAGACACTGAACTGAACGCATCTCCTGACCGAGGCCACACTTGGCAGAACACTGAAACACAACAAAACACACGCATGAGTACCGAGTATTGTGTGTCAATACAAAACATCACATAAAAGCAGGTCTCACCTCTCCCCAGGGACCGGTCACCCACTGAGGGGGAGGGCAGCGCTTCAGGTTACAGCGCACCCTGGAGGTGGGTCTGCCATACTTGGGGCACTTGGACTCAGGCAGCGTGTCGCCACTCTCCCCGCTCTTACACAAGACCAAGCGGTGCCTGAAGCCAGGACCACAACTGGGCGTACACTGCACACAGAGAGGGACATGAAGAAAGAGAGAGGAGGGGGAAAAAAAAAAAGGGAAAAACATCAGGTGGGAGGGCAGCGCGATGGAGGCGATGGGAGGGTGCAGTAGAGGGTCACTGCGGTCACAAACATGCAAAGAGAAAAATCTTCTTAATCCATTCAGCAGAGGTCAGCAGCTGCACAAGAATTAAGTTCTTGTAAATCAGCTGGCATCTCTACGTTACACAGTTTCACCACTGACTGCAACAGGTCTGACATCACTTTGTTTGGTTTCTACTGATCCTGAAATGTGAAAACAAGATCTAGTCCAAGGACAAAAAACAGGATGAGGTCAAGGACTTTTCAGTCTGTTCCAGTGGAAGCTCGATGCACTCGTCTGTTTTTTATGTTGTTTGTTGAAATCCTTTTCATGTTTGGATACTCATCAATCAACAAACCATCAATGTCTGGAAAAAATAGAAAATAATCCAGTGTAGTGGGCGTTGGGAAAAGATTGTAATAGATTGCAAACAGTGGTGATTTCTCAGCTCAGCTTCCTCTAAAATGTCATCAAATATGTGCTGTGTTGTATTTACATTTCAATACTAAACTTGTGCTGGTTCGTTCAGAATCAGCGGTTTATCACGGACGACGCATCATCTTATGTGAATTTAAACCAGCAACAACTGTTCTCTATGGGATGGAACAGAATAGGTTGTTTTCACTGCAGTGAGCTCGACAGTGATTGGACAAATGCGGAAAAAATTTCACTTCCACGGAAGCTCAGCTTCTCTGGGAGTCAATGGAGCACTGGGCGGGGGCTGGGCTTCTGCATGATGATTGGAGGAACTGTGAATGAAGGTGGAACCAGTTTTTGATTGACAGTGTTGCAGAAACATACAAGACAGCAGAGCCTTTTCTGCCTCAGTCCTGTGTGGATTTTAAAAGGGAAGTCTGCAGACAAAATAGCTGGTCATTGCTCAATGATAATATAGACCATTTTCATTTGTACATATACACTGTAAATAAAAACACTATTATAGCATTTCGGTTTTGCATAATTATTGCATTTCCTTGTTCTACTTACTAGTTTGCAGAACTACCTCTGATTGCAACTGATACATCCCACCAATAAACAGTTTTGTGAATGGACTTCAGTATGTGATCCAATTTGCACAAGCAAGTAGGCTACGCCGAGATAAGGACGATAAGAAGATGCACTGCTGCTACACCTCCAAAGGAGAAGATGTCTTCCGGAGGCATATATTGACCTATTCACCAGACAGTTTGTACGCCGAAGACACATCAGGTAAGCAGCTTGGTTATATGGCCCATTTATAAGTCTAGACTCCTGTTGTTTCTGGCAGTGGCAGTGTTGCAACAGCGCTGTTGGTCGGACCAGTTTGTGGGTAAATGCAGCTGGATACTAGAGTACTTGTGAATTGTGTACACACTGCAAATGTAGAGCTCCGTGGAGAGGCTGAGACGACCCTCTCTAGGCGGTCTCTCACCCCGGTGGAGTTGTGCCGGAACGGAGTGAGTGTTCATGAAAACACTCCAAGAAACCAATTACGGACACATAAAGACTCAGTGGGGGTGGAGTGGCTCAGTGGTTAAGACCCTACCTTGTGTACCAAAGACATCATGGTCGCAAGTTCGATTCCACCCCTGGCTAATTGTACTTGATTCCATTGTAAGTCGCTTTGGATAAAAGCGTCTGCTAAATGACATGTAATGTAATGTAATGTAATGTAGTAATACCTGTAGTTTTATGAACAATATATAGTCCTACTGTTCAAAGTAAGGATTTGATTATCCGTGCACATGAACAGTTGGTGACACTATAGATTTACATTCCTTTGTACTCTACTTGGAGGACATCATACGTCTTCACTCCTCCCAGAGCCTCCAGTTCACTCTCCGAGAGAATAAAAACATAGTCTTGGGGATTCCCACATGAGAAGTGTAACAGTGTTCATGTGTGAATCAACATGCTGATTGTGATTTGTCTGTTCCACGCCTCTGTTTTGTATTTCACGGCTTCTTGGCAGATGTTTGGGTTTGTGAGGTTCGTCAGGGAAGGAAAAACAAAAAAGGAATTGCTTCAAGTTTTCTATGCCGTTACCCACCTCTGACCAGTCCAGGGCCAGCCATTCGGGGGGGCAGCTGTGGTTGCTGCACGGCTCAGTGAGTGAGGGACGTGGAGTGGAACAGGTTGCGTCATCCAGGACTTTCTCCTCCGTCACAGAAATCCTCCTTTTACATAAAACCTCTCGAGTCTGCAGGCCGCCGTTACAGCTGCGACTGCACTCCGACCACTCTCCTGTCCACCAGCTACGAGCAGAGAGGAGCACAAACATTCGGTGGTACTTCATCAGTTTCCATGCAGTGTATAATAGAATATGGACATATGAAATTAGTTTAATGTTAATTGTAGCTGGACACCTGACCAATGCCTATATTAATGCACCTAATCATGTCCCACCAGACAATACTATCCCATTAGTGTAACTTTCAAACAGAATCTATGGGGAAATGATGTCTTGATACTTCCAAATTTTTAAATGTCTTGCAAAATCTTCACTATTGACATTTTCAAAAAGCATCTTGTTCAGGCTTGTCTTAGTTTAACTGCATTGTTTTTGTTGTTATTTTTCTTAACTGTTAATATTCCAGTGCGACACGGTGACGCAGTGGCTAGCATTTCTGCCAAACAAGAAGCAAGAAGATCACCAGTTCGGACCCCTGTTAAACTGTGGGTCTTTCTGTGTGGAGTTTGCATGTTCTCCCCGTGTCTGTGGCTCCTTTCTGGGTACTTGTGCTTCCTCCCACAGTCCAAAATCTAAGAGTAAGTGAACTGGACACTCAAAGTGAAGGTTGTGAGTCACGTGGAGGATAAAGCGTTAAAAATAAATGGATAACATTGTCTCTGTCTTGTGCAACTTAATGACGACTGTTCTTGAACGGAGCCATGTAAATAAAAATAAACATATCATTATATTATTGTGACTAGAAAACAACCTATTCTAAAACTGGAAACAAACAAAACAAACAATCCAAAGACACAAAAATGCATCTAAGATGAAAAGCTTTCAGTGGGGGTAAAATGTTGAACTCACGATGGGGAGCATGGCTCAGTATTGCAGGATCTCTTCTTCTCTTTTGGTTTGTTCTTCTTGTCACAGAAGTGGTTGAAGGCGACTGAATGATCGGACTGCTTCCTACACACCACCTGCTGGATCTGCACACCTGACACGTGAGAGAAGACAAACACACAAAACTAAACATAAGAGGTTTGCATTATGACATGATGAATAAAATCAACTACGGGGCCACATTATGGCCTGTGGGCTGCGGGACTGAGACCTCTGGCCTAGTGGAAAGGATTGGGTTAATTGGCCACACTAAATTGACCCAAGCTATGGGGCCACAATCAGTCACAGGCGATTGCTCAAATCAAATATGTGGATTAAAGCAGGTGATCTGCTGTGGTGACTCCACTAGAGAGGGAGAAGCCAAAATAAGAAGAAAAAAATGATCTATGACACTCTAAAGGCCAACACATCAGTGCCATATCCACCAAAACAATAAGATCCAAACACCTGCAGCTGCTGTGACAAGACTTATGAAAGTATAAAGAGACCCTGGTGTGGTGGTTTCTATTTACAGGTGTCCTCTTAAGTGACACAGTTTGTTGCTTAGCGTAGGTGTTGTTGTTGTGTTTCTACCTCCTGCACAGAGAGCGGAGCAGCGTGACCAGGACGTGTAATGCCAGGCAAAACCATTCAGAGGTTCCCTGTTGAGTGGGGGGTTGAAACGATAGTGGATCCCTGGGTTCTCCTCCCTCACCAGCACCTGCACATGTACAGACATTTTACACTAAAAAGAACATAAATCATTGTAGAGAGGAAAAAATAACAGTGTTTTTGTTCTTACCATGACAATAAGTGTTATGTTTGTTGGCCCCAGAGCTTCAAGAGTTTCTGGCCCATCAGTGGGACGCCTGTAGTGGAATATGGTACCAGCTATATCGAACCTGCGTGGTGTGTCAATGGTCAGCTTCCCATTGATATAATACTGGTCACCTTTACTCTTTAGCACTGAGGTATAGAGGAAGAAAGGGATGCTGATTAAAGAGAGTAAATATTTCTTAAAGTAGAATAGAATACAGCAACATGATCAGTTTTGTCTCTGTGACAGACACTTAGAGAGCCACTGCAGTCAAAAATGTGTAGTTTTCAGAGAACAATAAATCAGATTCATGAAGTCACAGCTTTTAGCACCCCTCTGATTTTTGTTTCCCCTGAAAGTAGTGGAAAAAGTTCATTTTCAGTGGGAAATAACAGCAGTCAGAACTTAAATATGGCCAAAATTGATACTTCCGACACATCACTACAATCGGCAGTGACGCAAACTATTTGGCATCTCATGATATATCTTGACATTTTACTCTTAGCCAGTAAATCACAGGTGAAAGTCATTTCATCAGGTTTCTCTGCATGAAAAACACCAGGATATTAAATTTAGTTTGAAATTATATTTTCTAATTACAAGTCAAAATGTCTGTTACAGTCTGACTGACATGACATCAGCCAACTTTGTGACTAAAAACCTGAGGAGAACAGGAGCTGTTTTAAAGACCCTTTAGGTCATCACACCAATACTGATCATATCATTTATTTTGTGAACTACACTTGTGTTATTGATTTTTGGTGGCTACAGCTCTTCCAGAACACTTCACTCACCAGCCACTTTATTGGGTACACAGGACTCCTAATGAAGTGGCAGGTCTAACACCCTGTGTCGTCTTCTGCTGTAGCCCCCATTCTGTTTTGGGATTGAACAGGTGTTTCATTGATATTCAGATGAGTTTGTAAAGTTAGCGGTTGTGTCCTCACCGAGTTCCCTTGAGGGACAATCATATTAACAACGGTTAGTTTGAATATCATCTTACCAAGGTAGTTGAGGGAGATGTTGAGCTCCTGTATGTGGATGAACACTGAACCTTTGGGAATTCGGACCACTTCTTCATAACCTGAGACACACACAGACAAACAAAACAAAACTCAAAACAAGGTGAAGGAGGTTTATTCACTGGGGATCGCTGGATTGACTCATGCGTAGTGTTCAGCTCTGTGGGACACTGATGGACTAAGCAGAGGTCTGAGGTTCCAGCTGCATTCCTGGGCAGCCGGCCTCAGCTGCTAGCTTCGGCTCTTTGTTGGAGAGTGAGGACGATGCCAAGAGCCGGCTCTTCTCCTCTCTTCCCTCCATCTGTTTTAGTCTCTTGTCCCTTTTCTTTCTTATGCTCATCCGACCTCCAGCTGCTTTTCTTAGCTATGATCTGCTGTGCAGTGCTGTAAATAACTTCAGCCTCGCTGAACGACGAGCAAATTTAAAGACAAAAAAAACAACTGACGGATAAAATAATTTTTACCACAAGAGAAAAGGAGAGGTTTGGCTTATGACCTCTCTGTGGTTCTCTGAGAGGTCACACTGACCCCAGGTCTGAGTCTAAATGTAGGCGCACTGGATCAGAGGGACAGAGTTTAAAGTTTTTGTCTTCAGAGACAGACGCACACACACAGAGTGAGGATGTTCTGTTAACAATTGAAGGACCAGTGGTGTTAACAGAGCAAAGGAGCTGTAAATCCCTGGTTCATGACACTTCAGTAACCCCTCTCTGCAGACCAGAGACACAGGCTGGACATATGGAAAGAAAATTAAAGGGACATCACTGCTGAAAGCACTGAGCGCAAACTACATAACAAAGCATCACTAAAAAGTGAGTCAAGAGAAAAAAGAAATTCTACCATCAGTATAACTTTTTAATCATTAAATGCTCTGTCTGCATGGTTGAACCATCAGACCATCAGATCCTCATTAACAGATGATGAGTGATTCTGCCACGTATGGATCTGTTTGAGGCCAGAACAGTTAAGTTAGAGATGAAACCAGGCTATGACGTGTTTGTGATGAAGTATGTACATTTTTTTAAATAATGTTAAAACTAATGATTTAATATTGAGTTAACCAATTCTAAGCAGTTTAATTCAGAATTTTTAGAGGATGTAATAATACATTTCAGCTACATGTGTTGTAGCTGAGTGGCTGTGGAAGGAAGGAAGGAAGGAAAGAAGGAAGGAAGGAAGGAAGGAAGGAAGAGTGGGTCATCCAAAAAGTAAAAAGGACCCACCTCCAGAATATTGAACCCCAAATTACCCCCCTGATGTTACAATTAGTGAGTGAGTGAATGTGTATTTGAATATGTGGGTGATTGAGTAATTGACAGGTAGTGTGAGCTTTACCAATTTACCATTCACTACAAATGACATAGCTCTATGTCACGTGTAGTTAACGGTGCATGGACATCACTGTCTCCATATGTTGAATCCTAGTTTCACTCTCTTCAAACATTTTTAGCATAAACTAGAACCACTGTGAATGTTCATGTTTAAACTCAGTAAAAAGAGAAAATCCCTATAATCAGGATCCAAATACTTGTGGGAACTTTGACACCAGAAACTGTTATAGAATTTTCTATAAATGACACAATTCTTTATTCATATTCTGGGAGTACAGCTAATTAAGAGGGTATTCCACTATTTTTAAATAGAAATAGTTCTTGAAACAGATGTCAAATTTCCTTGGTGGAGAGACGTCTTTTTTTTTTTAATCTGAGAAAAAAAACTCTCAGATGACGGTGTCCTAGCTTTGGCTAGAGATCAAGGAACCTGTCAGTCCCACTAAGTGACTTTTTCACTCTGGTGATAATGTCAGATATTTTGAGGGTGGTTGACAGACTGTGGCCTGGTCACTGTGGTCCAATGCATGGCTGCCTTTTTTTTTTGGGTGTGTCCCCGCTGAGGAATCGCAGAGAGGGGTGAGTGGTGACAGTTGGGTGAGAGATTCTGGAGTTGGTGTTGTGGTGAGAATTGTGACCCAGAATAGACACAACAGCAGGCAGACCTCAAGCCACACTGGTCGGACCTCACCTAAATCTGTCTGCCACGTGTCCCTGGGTGTCTTGTGGATAAAGATATATAGAGTTTATGGTATGCATGTGTACGTGTTTGTGTGTGTTTATGAGTGATTGTTAGATTATTTGGGTATTTCAAGGAATTGTCTTGTTCAAGCATCAGTGCAGTGCATTTGGACATGATGTAAATTTAGTTATGTTTTATTTATATAAAAATATAACTAAACAAAACAGGACCCTGAATGAAGCCCTGAGGTACACCACCACAAAAAACATTTGACAGAAACTTAAACTACATAGTGGCCCATCAGTGAAACTACTTTAGAGTTTATATATATATGTGTGTATATATATATATGTGTATATGTGTATATATATATATATATATATATATATATATATATATATATATATATATATATGTATGTACACATATACAAATTATTGAACTGTTTTAAGTCAAACAACCAGACTTCGCTCAATCTTAATTGTGCTTGATTTAAGAGCTAAATTTGATGCCGTAAATCATCACATTTTACATGGCTGATTTAACATCATATAATAATAATGATGCAGTTAGAACTTCTTGTTAAAATTAGGCTCTAAAGTAGCTTCACTGATGGACTATGTAGTTAAATTTTCTGTCAAATATTTTTTTTGTGGTGGTGTACCTCAAGGCTGTTTTGTTTAGTTTTTCCATCAAAATGTTGAGGTTTTCTCTTGGTTAAATAATAATTAAACATTAGATATAATTGTATGTATATGCAGATGACACACATGTAAAATATGCCTTCATCACAAACATAATATGTAGAAACCTACACTGACTCACTGAGGGCTGGCCAGAATATCTACAACCTTTGTTAAACAGAAATTGTAATTCCCCACATTTTCATGAAAACTGCTTGATATAGACATGACAGAGGATAAGAGAAGTGGCTGTTCAAATCTGTGATTTGATGCAGCTCACTTAAATCTGGGCTGCATCCGCTCCCAACTGTTTTACATACACGTCTTTCATCTTTAAACATTCGTCACGAAAGCCCAGAGTAAAACAGGTGCTGCGATGAATTGTTGCACATCTATGTTGAGTTTTAATGGCTTTGTCAAATAAATGATTGAGACATTATACTGCTTTGCAGGTGAACTGTCAATTAGATGATATATTTTGAATATCTTGGGATAGTCTAACTCAATTGGCAAGGTAGTTTTCCAAGACTCATTTACAATCCAAAGCTTAAGAATCCAAGGTTTGTCCACATTTTTGGCAAAGGAGAATAATTATGTTCCATAACTCCCCATTGTAAATGCCTCATGTTAACTTAATCTGATTCTAAGAGACAGTAATAATGCCCTATTCAAAATTTAAACCACATTTCACCACTGCTAATGAAGAAAGGACATGTCAAAATACTCTCTTGTTTGAGGATATAGCTCCCAAAAGTTAATTTATGAGAGGACTGACAAATGTTCTGTACCCCCTTCAGGAAGCGAGTCGTTGAAGAGTCCCTCAACACTCAAGCAGCTGCTCCCGTCAGCCCCACAGATCCGACAGCGGTCCTCACGTACGTCCGATCCGAGGATGCGATCGCAGCCGACGTGCTGTGGGAAGAAAGGGAACGAATGAGCTGCAGGGGTCACTCAAGGTCATAGGTGAAGGGGCACAGTCAGAACGTGGAGAGGTGTCACAGGCTGAGCTGAGGGATTTCCTCTAATGTCTTCCAGACCACTTTCCCATAACACAGAAATATCAGATGGTTCGTCCAGATGTGTTTTCTGATCCTGTGCAGACATAATGCTCTTAGGTTGCTGAACTCATGGCTGTCGACATAAATAAGTTTCATGATGAGCAAAGCAGGTGATTTCACTCAAACCCTTTAACAGTCAACCAAACCTAAACAATAGTGCAGAGAATTAATGGCAACTGCTCTGATTCCCACCTATTACCTAGAGACAGATAATAAAGCTTAGGTTTGTTATTACTTTCACATTGATAAGGTCAGAGTTCGACACTTAATCTAGTGTTGAAAGTATGAATGAAAGTATGAACAAAATGTGTTTGTAATCTGGAGAGTGATGAGATATATAATCATAAAATGATAGAAGATCAACCTTTGTCTTTACAAGCAATGGTGGTGTTGACGCTTTAAAAATTGCTCTATGTGTCATTCATTCACTTATTTACCAGACAGAAAATTAAACAATATTGGTTTTCAGTGGTGGTCCCTGGTTTTTGCTGTAAAATATAAATATTTCATGCTCTTGTAAGATAACATCTTGTAAGATAAAAAAAAAAACAATGAACAACTTAACTGGACCTTTTTGTTTAATGACATGAATCTTTGGTTGGTCGTCTATTTAATTTGTTCTTTTTTGTTTTGAAATACAGGATAAATCCATTGATCTCAAACTTTTTTATACCCAGAAACACCTGAGAAAATACTCAGCTTTTGAAGTGACACAATTATCACCAACAATAAAATACTGTGGTGTAAATAGTTTGAGCAAAAGTCAGCTACAGACTTTTCACAGGAGGCAGATTTATTCCCAATGAGCTCATTTGCTCTCTCATCATCCTCCTCTTCCTCACATATACTTCACACACTAGTATAGTGAAATTAGATTAAGATGGAGAGAGAGAGTCACAATTCCTCAGCTCCACTCCGATCACGCACCCTGGTTTATACAGCAGAACAGTATTTCTGGTTTTCCTCCAAGTACCACCAGAGGAAGCTTGTGTACCACTGGTAGAACACGTCACACATCCAGGGTTTGAGAACCCTGGATGTGGAGAATATGGTTTCATAAGAATTTCAACTTGCAACAAAGAAAATGTGGAAGTCAAACACTATGTTTGGGATAGTTATGTGCACCCAGAACACTCAGCTATGCTATACCATAAAATATATCTGGGATTTAATTGTGCTTCTAAGAAACTTACTTTAAAACAATTTTAACTGAGGTGAGTCGACGGGTGAACTCCCTGTAGGAGCGCCACATGTGCTCGGTTAATTTCATGAAAGCGCAGGTGTTGCTAATGTTTTTGTACACTCTATATTTTGTCCAACAGATCCAGGAAAACGTGAGTGTACCAGATGTGCCTTTTGTCTGCAGCAGCATGTTGTGTTTAACAAGACCATCTGTTGCTAGACCCCTTTTCTACCACCCCTCCCACATCTCTAGCTCTCCTTCTGATTCTCCCTCATTGACAGATGGAAGCCACTGAAGAAAAACCAGCATGGGGCTGCAAACAACTGATAGAGATCTCTCCCCCGGCATGTTTGAGGTTTGGTGTGTGCATAAAATATATGAGAGGTGAGATGATAAAGGAGAGCAAAAGGGGGAAGAGGCACTGACTGGACAGCAGACAGAAAAAAACTGTAAGAATGAGGAAAAGAAAGGGGGCGGGGGGAGTTGAGGGACAGACTATGAAAATAAAAGGAATGGAGAGATGTAGACTCTCCATTCCTCTCAGGAAAGAGACACGAGATAATGAGACTGCAGTGAATGAAGGCCAGTCAGCAGTGCAGACAGAGAAACAGCTGAGCTGGAGGGTCACTGAGTTCCTGCACAGCACAGTACAGAAGAAAAAGATGAGTGAAGGAGGGGAGAGAACAGAGATGTTGATAAACAAAATAGTCTTCTTGGATTAACCCAGGATCTCCAGCCTCCCACAGCTCATCAGTGTAAATAAGAGGGCTGCATTTTGTTATATCAGTGCAAATTAAGCTTCCATTTTTACGTTAGGGTAGAAATGTAAAAAGTCCGCTGTGGTTCCCATAACAACTAATATGTTAATCCAAAGATGCAGTGCAGATACAAACTGTAAACAGCAGACAACATTATGTCCAGAAGAACTAGGAGAAAAACGATTCATCCCAAGGGCAGATCATGACAAGAAAAACAACCAGAGAGACATCCACCTAAACACAGCGCTACTGCCAATACTTCTTTTTGGTTAACATTCGTAGACAAATGTGTTTCAATTGTTGGACGGACGTGTTGCAGAGCTCCACTTCATCAGGACAGCAGTTTGTTCATTAACAGTTAGGATTACACAGAGAGCACTGTAATGGGAATTCAAGATTACTGCCAAAGTTAAGATAATTTTTCAGTTAAGCAGCTGGTCATGGTGATTATCACCAGCCAGCGCATAAACTACACAGTGGAGTCTGTCCAGAGACTAGAGACTAGAGTATATGTATATATACTCAAACACTGTCTCTACACACACGTGAAAGTACAGCTTGTTTTTCATTGTTGCAGAAAAAAACCTCATCTCACCTTGCACTCTCCATTTACACACACATCCAGGGAGTCATCTCTGCAGGGTGTACCATCCACCACAGCTGGAGCACGCTCCGTGTAGAAGTTATAACCTTCTGCCAGACAGTTTAGAGAGCAGGGCTTCACCCCACCTGGACACACAAACAAGAATGAAGGATGTTTCATATTATTGACAGATGTGTGTGTGTGTGTGTGGTTGCAGTTGTTCTGTTATCTGAGTATCAGACGCTAATAAGGTCGCTGTTTTTCATGAATAAATGCAGGTTGACACATGACTACTGTTTTCCTTCAATAAATGTTAACAAACTCACAAAACTCACACAAACAAAGAGCACAGCAAACAGTTGGGAGAGTGGTTCCATTCAGGCACTGAGATTACGAGTATGTGAATCTAATCTTGTGACAATAACAACCTAAAACCCGAAACGCCTCTGAACCCACTTAGATAGAACTTCAACCAATCAGACCAGTGATCAGGATGACGTATGCAGAGTAACGGAGAAGGTGCTAACAAATGTGCTTTGTTGTAGTTTTCAAGGACCAATGATGCTTAACGACTTTGGCCTGGTGGCGCTTTGTGGAGCAGCCGAATCGAGAGACAGCTGCTCTTTGGTGGTCGCCATGTTGGATACATAAACAAACATTCTTAACACTTGACATATCTACCTTCGTAATCTTCCCGACATTATTATCTCAGGACAATAGACGTGCAATAGAACTCCAAAATGTGTAATATGTATTCGATACCATGCTTATAGTGTGTATTTTATTATATTTATTTTACTGTATATAGCGCTTATTGTCGGTACAGCTTCAGTTTCTCTACCCTTCATTGCAAATATCCTCTTGAATCTACATGAACATCATGGTTTACAAGAGCAGACGTGTCACTGACAGACCAAACCATGAGAGACATTAAACCAACAACAAAAGAAAAGTGTATGTATGCATGTTATTACATCTGTTGCAGCAGCAGCAGCAGCAGCAGCAGCAGCAGCAGCAGCAGCAATAAAGCCATCAAGTCATCATGTGGTACACAGCAGAGCCTTTATAATCTTTACAAGCACTTCTAACACGGGCAATTGATTCTAGGTGATGATGTAGAATATGTGCACATGCAAGATGATACCCTTTTCATCCCCCCACACACATACACAATCCCACAGAGCCTAGTGGTATATATCCTTCATTCATCCGTGAAACTTGCCAACAAACTCCACTATTTGAGTGGCTGTTGACATCAGTCTGGGCTGTGTTTGTTTGTGCTGGCAGCGCTGAAGCAGGTACAGTATGTACTGGGAAGAAGAGAGAGAGAGGGAGAGAAAGAGAGAGAGAGAGAGAGTATGTACTGGCAGGGCTAACAGATGATAAAGTGGTCAAACCATGGAAAAATACAATTCCCATGGTGCCTAGCTTTGGCAGGGCACTCGTGGCTTGCAGAAAGGTCTGCGTATGTGAGTAATAACTTGCAGGGTTGTATGTTCTACAGAGAATGAAGGTTGACTGTGAAGGATGTTGGACTGAGAACAGTGATGTGGAGCAGCTTGTTAAAAAAAAGCTGCTAAAATCGACAAACGTTAGTGTTTTTTTTTGTTTTGTTTTTTTAAATGAATTTTCTGTCTGAGCCGAGAGTGAAAAGCCGTCTCTGGCAGAAAGTAGAATGAGAGAGATTGCATCACAGTGAGCAGAAGTCAGGAGGTTCACATACTCATCCAGAGCAGCGAGGACAACAGAGAGAGGAAAGGAAGCTGCTCTTCCCTGAGTGAGAAGGTAAAAGTGAAAGAATGAAACCTAAATCTAAGGAGCGTGAGGAGGCTGCAGAGGACAGAAGAGGGGCTGGGCGGTGTGATCTGGCCTGAACACAGGGCAGAGTCTCTGGCACGGTTCCTACTTTAACAGCTGCAAGGGATTTCCATTGTAAAATCAGCTGACTTGATGAAAGGAGCACTTGTTGCCTGAAGTTGGAGTTGGCTGGCCGGGCCATCTCTGTAAGCCATTATGTTATTGGAGGGCTAGATTAAAGGCAGTTATGTCGTTGAAACTATTTATCTTTCACGTCCAGTGTAGTGCTCATCAGGAGCAAGGAATTCTTGCAAGGCATGATGGGATGCATAGCTCTCTGCAGCCAGCATCTGTGAGCCAGAGTGGAGAGAGAGAGAGAGTCTGCAGCTTCAATTCACTTTCTCCTCACAGACACAGACACTTTGAATTTTGGTTTAGCTGCTCTATTTTTGTTGACCTGTGTTGACTGATTACAAATATCAAAAAGAAGACGAGTGGAGCTGGAGTGGACCGAGGTGTCGAGTGAGGGTGTGGGGGAGCGGCTGGTGCAACTGGGGGAGTCATGGAAAGACAGCCAAGATCACAGAGGTCTTAGGCTTGAGAAGATGTAATGGCCTGTTGTTGACAGTGATGTTTAACTCACAGTATGTCATTTCTGCCGTTAAGGCTCTCTCAAAGAAAACTATAACAAAAAGCCAAGGTATGGTGACGTCAGGAAACGGCGTAGGGTCATGGGAATTGTTGTTCTGTTGCTTCACGAGCGGAGCTTCACTGGCTGAGTAGTCGTGACCCATTAGTGACAAATACACACAGACAAAAGACACACACTGGCTAAATAGTAATACAGTATATTACCTTGTTTCATTGGGGATTACCTTGAATTTAAATACAAATTTCTAAGGATTTAAATACATTTTAAAACAGAAAAAAACAGGAAAAGACACATAGACAGAATAGGTTCACTCACTCACCCCCTCTGTATGGCCTCCAGGTGTAAAATTTTCCCCGGAAAGGAACACTGTCAAAGTTGGAGCACTGAATCTCCCTGAAATCATGAGATCCAGTGGGGCACTCCTGTGGAACACACACACACATCTGAGTACATTATCAATAAAGTCAAATTTCTTCACTTATTTTTATACTTCTTTATAAAGTTATCACTTTTATTGACGTTTTATTTTTTAAATAAATTATTTTTATTATAATTTTTTTTATATTTTTATTTTTTATTGTCTACGTGAACACAAACAATGTAACATGATGTGTATGCGCGTCCTTCATCTGTCCTGTTGGCTCCTGTCAAGCAGTACTATCAGGCCTGACTGAGGGAGCACTTTTGTGTGTGTACACCAGCAAAGCAGGGGTGGGGCGGGGCAACATCTATCCCATTTTAATTTGTTGTTGCATTGTCTCCTTCTCTGCGTACCCTTGCACAGCAATTGCCTTTCTTTATTTAATCTGCCTTAATTTAAATTTCAAGTCTTCCTTTGTCTTCTTTTCCTTTTACTTTGTTTTGCACCAAAACACCAAGGCAAATACTGGCAGTAAAGCCGACTCTGCTGCAGAATAAACACCATCAGCAGAGTCTTGTGCAATGACTTAACACAACAAAATTGAATCAAGTCAATAACAGTACGCTAACCAGTTGATGACACTGAGGAACAGTGGTACTCACGTCAATATTGCAGGACCTGAAACGCTTTCTCTCGCCGAGACAGTACTTTCCACCAATGGTTGGCCTGCAACCAAATACAAAGAGAATCAGTCCAGTCAGTCACATCTGAGTACAATTTAACATGATCTAACCTCCATCACACAGCACTGGCTGGCTGCTGGCTTCTCCTGCCTCCATCAGTGTGTTTTCAATCTTGCCGTCTGTCTCTATTATTGCTTGACTGTGTATCACACACCATCATGACAACACCTCTGTGGTTTAAAAACAGAGCCGAGAAGGTAGCCAGAGCCAGCCACCGCCAAATGGCTGCCTCTGCTATACTTTCAACAAATTTAAACATTATGGAGCTGAAGCTAAATGTGCAACACGATGCACACAAGGCCACTGGCCTCAGACTTGGATCAAATCATTCCTGGTTAAATCAATTCAAGATGAGTGCTCCAGTGAGTGTAATTCAACAGCCAGTCTGTTAGTCATTTTGGGATGACTCATATATTAGATACCTAGAATATATATATTATTATTATGATTATAATATCAAGCCCTAATAGAATAAAAGGATGATAAGCAGGTTAACATTTCTAATGCTTGCACCACACTAGATGTGTGTGCAGTGTGTGACAGCTGTGCTGCTACAACTCGCTCAGCTTTGTTTTTTAACACAGGAGGGGAGAGAATCTGCTGCTATGTTTTACATAGGGTTTGCATTTAAATGATGCTTCTTCTTTAAATGCCTCTGTAATGAAATAAATTGACCCATGGTCTAAGATTACGATACCAATAATATTACGATGCATGGATTCTGTGATAATCAATATATTGCAAGAGAATCATACAGCAATACATCACGATATCTGAAGAAAAACGTCAGGGAAAAGCTAAGAGTGCAGGATTTCTCTATGTATTCACAACATAGAGAAGAAAGTGCATGAAGTCTATGTATTGAACGTGGATGGAGCATCTCTTAACCGAGATTTCTCCACCATTATCCCGCTGTAAACTCCCTCTTCTTCGGCCAGGTAAGTTAAGCCCATGTTTTTGAGCAGTGCCGCCGCGAGGAGTCATGAAGTAGTGATTGAAACTGGCAGTGTTTACTTTAGATCGCCTTCATCGCATCGATTACTGTATTGCACAAGGAGGGATGACGACATATCACCAAATCGATATTTTGACCCACCCATAGTGAGCTCTACTCTCAAGATGAGCAGCGTGGCTCATTTGTGTGAGATGCACCTGAGATGCACTCTGATAACATGAAAACCAAGACATTTACATTTACATACTTTTATAAAGTAACAACAACATGCATGCTGAGCATTTATATACTTTTATAAAGTAACAACAACATGCATGCTGAGCAAAGTTCAACTGGAGCGTATGTTATGCTTCAGCAATCCAAGGTACAAGAGAGTGTTACGGTATGTTGCCAATTGTTTTTTTAACTCTTTTGTAGAATTACCTCTTTATATTTCCATTGACAGCCTTTCCTTTCTAAGCCCCTGTACGAGACATTGTACTAAATCTACGCACGAGTGAGTGAAGACATCGGTAACCACTTGACTCAATTTTCACACCACTTAGGCCTCATCAAGCTTTAGTGATGTGAAGTGTATTTTGCAGGAAAAGAGGTTTGTGGATTATGTCCACCAATCTCTTACAGCACTATAAGAAGGCACTTGTTATTTTTGAACAAAAAGAAAATTAACTCTTTCAAAGGTCTACTGGGATGACGATGTGCTGACCCAAAAACACGCCTTCAAACAATACATTCATTGTTTGAAGGCACCTTCAATATTGAGTTCTATAAGCAGATTTACCAGATATAATTTCCTATGCCGGGGTCACACAAGGGTACAGTGGCTATCATTGTTTGCTCGCAGCAAGGTCACAGGTTTGGATCTCAATTTATATCCAGGTACTCTGGTTTCCTCCCGCAGAGTAGATGGTTGTTCATGGTTTGTCATGCAATGGACTGGCGACCTGTCCAGGGCATAAACTCGTCTTTCGTTCTATGTCAGCTGGGATTGACTCCAGCCGCCCGTGACCCTCATGTGGAGGTTAAAGAGGTAGAAAATAAATGAATGAACTTCCTATACCACCAAAATAAATGTAACTCCGAGTGGTCAGAGCGGAGACCTGTACCTGGGACTGTCACAGTGTCTGATAGAGGAAGAGACTCCACCTCCACACGTCCTGCTGCACTCCTCCCAGGGTGACCACAACCCCCAGCCTCCGTCCACGCCCTCCGGACGAGTCCCATATGCCACACACATCCTCTTATAGCACCACTGCAGTAAATAAGAGACATGCTTAAACAACAAGAAACACATTTCATTTTTATGACACCTGAAATTTTACGGAACGCAAGTATCATAATAATCATAAGCATAAATCTCAGAGGGAACACACCGAGAAAACGAAATTGCTCATTGTGTCATTTTGAAGAAGCGTGTGTTATCAGGACAGAAAAGGTTCATCTTACAAATATTTTAATAGGAAAACCAAACAATTTTCAAACTAAACAACAGACACGATGAGTCAATGCAAGACACGAGCTGTGTTTTTAGTCTTGCGGAGAGCAGAACTGGTCCCAGATGAACAACACTGTCCTCCAGTCTTGATCAATTTTATGTCCTGCCTTAAAGCTGCAGTGCATAACCTTTTAAAAACTACGCTGTTCTTGCCTCTGTTCAATCTTGGTGAATAGAAAAAATGCAAGATTATTAGTATGCTGTGTCTAGAATCAGACTCTGTCAAGTAATACTATTAGACCTGACTGAGGGAGCGTTTATCTTGTCAAACTGCTGAACAATCAGTTTTTTGGGCAGAGGAATTCACCCGAGAAACTGTCTGTCGCAATTTTGCCATTGCCTCTGTCTGTCTTGATATAAAAGGAATCACTTCCTGCGTGCAGTGCAGCTTGTGTCACCTGAGCTAAACCCCAATATGCTAAGAATCGTGTAGAAATGAGAATCAGCACTTATTTGACAATACTTTCAATGTAAAGGACATTTGTGTAGATGTAAAAGTTACACACTATACATTTAAATAACAATAATGACGAAAAAAAAGTTTGATCTTGTGTGTTATTCACCCCTTTCTCTATTGTGTTGGTCTGACAGATGGTTCCCTCTGCAGCAGGAATGCTGCTGGTGATGCAACGGTTGCTCTTACTCATGCACCACAGCTCACTGCAGACTTCCTGTGGAAGGAGAATAAAATACAGACGACAGAGAGAAATGAAAAGAGGAAAGAACAAAGCATGAAGTAAAGCAAAAAAAAAAACAGTCAGTTTTCCATATAAGCTACAAGACACAGAGGATTCGCTGACTCTTCTTTTCTCCTGCTGCAGCAATGTCTATAACAGATGGGGCCACGTTTTATTGCGTACATATGCTCTGACCACATAGTATTGATAATAATGAGTCTATAAAGCAGTCTGCTGTTCCAGATGTCCATTCAGTCTCTGCATGGCCCAGTAAAAGTTGACCATGTAATGAAATTTATGCTATTCAGCATCGGCATTCCAAGATGTTTCACATCATTGCAGTGAAGCTAACTTGAACGGGGGGCAGATTCGCAAGAGTCAACTTAATAATTACAGCGATGTACCGAGACAGGGAGGCAGTAAAAATACTACACAGAGCTAAACAATGACAGAGTAAATTAAGACAATTTTAAACCCTTTCAAAAGTTCCCTTGATTGAGGATAAACACTGTAAACGGTGATGGAAATTAGCTAAATTAACTTCCTTTCATCATTCATATGTTCTAATCACGGCTTGATTTATTGACTTTATTTCATTTTATTCAACAAAAAGAATGATAAGATTTATTAGTCCTTCAACGGAAACAATATTGCAATATAAAAGTGGTAAAAGTAAAAAAAAAACAAAAACATAATCATGGAAATATAAAATAAAACAAACGTATACATTACCATTATTTTAAAAAACAGTAGACGTATAATTTAACCAGAAGATATATATAATATAGGCATATTATGTGCAGTATTGTAAAGGGATGACGTAGTAAGTATGTCATACTGCAAGTCCCATTATTAGTTGGGTTTTATATATAAATACTTAAAGAAAAAAGTGCTACTGTGTATGTACTGTATGTTATGTCACTTCGAGGCGACCTGCATTACCAGATAAGAAAGAGGAATGACAGAAAACAACAAGTGTTGAGAGTGTGGACGGAGAACTCACCGAATATTTACACTGTCGAGATCTGACTCCGTACTGGAAGCGGCACTGTTCGTCAGCGTCGTAGGCCTGACCAGGAGCTGTGGTGGGATACACAAACTCCTGCTTTGGTGGGACGTTGTTCAGACACGATCCCATTCCAGAGCTAAAGCATGAGAAAAAAACAAGAAATACATAAGGGAATCATTGTAAATATGTTAATCATTTGGCAGGATTTTGCGCCCAAAATTTGAGACAGTGCGAGTAAATTGTACATCAACTTGTGCATGTGCAACTAAATTTGCCGGTGACTACTTCCTGTTACTGCCAATGTAAACAGTTATGGAATGGGATGAAATGTATTTTATTTTACATACTCAACTTATATTTTGTTCTGCGCAGGTGTGAAGTGAGACTATTTCCAGTTACCGATTATGATGGTTGCGGAATGAAAAACGTGTATTTTATTTTATAAAGTTAACTCGTAGAATGAAATAGGTGATAGAAACGTGTATTTTTATTTCACAAGCGTTATGGCTCCAGTGGCTCTTATTTTGAAAGTCAGGTTGAAAGGAAGTTGTGCTATGAAAGATTTGGAGAGTGACTGTTATAAATGAATAGAACAGAATAGAATCCAGTTAGCCTGTGAATTTAAAAAAGCACATTGACTTCTGCATTTATCGACGTAAATACAGGTAAAATGAGAGGAAATGTGAATATTTGCATTGCAAGACAATTTATGGTGTGCTCTCCTAAATTTTTTTGGAAATGTTCAAAGAAAAAAAGATTTATTGAAACGAGACAACCAAATAGATCTGCCTACTGTCAAGCCTCGTCACTAATATCAATGTGTCTCTGATCATCAAAACAGTGATTTTATTTCTTTTCTTCCTCTAATTACCAAATTATTTGTGGTGTTGCAGATATCTGATAGGGCGGACTCACTCCAGGAAGCTGGTGATGTAATCCCGGCTACATGCCGACCAGATGAACGGGTTTGTCTTCATGGTGATGTGGTCGGCCATCAGCTTGGCGGTCTCCTGGCTGCGAGGGCCACATGCGTTCCCCATACCGTCATGGTTCATCCCAAACCTAAAAACCATGAGGACACATTGACAACACTTTGAGGAAAGAGGGGAAAAAAAAGAAAAGTATGACAGAGAGGAATCTAAAAAGAAAACCCCAGACGTATGACTGAGGACAGTCCACAGCTGTCAGTGTTCACCTTCATCCAGCAAAGAAATTATGACCACATGTTTCATCATTACCATCAGAGGTCAATGATCTGTGCTCACTGGGACTCCATGAGCTCCGCTGGTTTAGACTGACTAAAGCTGGGGACATACTACAAGATTCTTTTGCCCAATTTTACCCAAGATTCACAGTTTGGCAGTTGAGTTTGCTCCAGTCCGCACTAGTTGGGGGACAGTCGGCATGGGTAGACGATCGAACAAGTTTGATTTTTCTTTCTGGACATAATCGGGTAGTGTAGTGTGTGTGATGATTACTGACCAAACTGCAAACACATGCTGCCAGCGGCCAATGAAAAAGTGTAGGTGGGACATAGGACATCGCGTCAGAAGACTGATTTCTCAGAGCAGATAGTTGTGCAAACAACAGCAACAGTGAAAGCGTTTCATTTCAGTTGATTCCAGTCTGCGATTCCTCGTCAGGAATTGGAAAATCGTTAAAGACTGTGAAAGTAGTGTCCACAGCTTTAGAGGCTGCGGTGACCTGCTCAGGCCATATCTGTCATCTGCTCAAGTCAAGGTTTTGTCCTTTTTTAGTCATCATTCCTTATTTCCCGCTATATTTTGGAATTCATTCTGTTTTTCTCATTACAGACGACTGCCTTTGGTTTTCCTGCTCCACTAATCACATGTCCCTGCCCTTATTGTTTGCACCTGTGTCCTGTTAAGTGATCTCCCATTCAGTTTACATACTTATTTAGCAATTTCACTCTTAAAACTAGTTCTCCTCATCCTTTGGGTGGAATTCCACCAATTCTCTCCATATGCCAGTTTATAACTTTGTTTTTCAGTTTCTTGATTCTGCCAGTTCTGTGCTATTACCCGAGTTAATGAGTCACCAGTTGCCACACATTTCCTGTAATATTTGATGAAGAAATTCTGTCTCTTTAAGTTCTTGTCCATCAGATCATTATTTGTGATTATGTATAAAAATGTGTTACAGAGCCATTTTCTGCCATGACGTCATGCAGCAACGAGTCTGAAATACGAATTTCCTGAAAGCTTTGAATCCCTCAGCTGAGTCATCTATGTTTTGGTCTGTGTCGTCCTTTCATGTGGGTACACTTCACCACAAACTGGCCTGCATTTAATCTAATGCTGCACAACTGATGTCATAACAATTTTACATTGCACCGAGGGTGGTGAAACACATTAACACACACACACACATATTATGTATACACATAAATCAGTACACAATGTACAGTCATGTTGGTTTTCAGCCCTGGGGTGGGAGTAGTTGAAGGTGAAGCGTGGTCATCACTAGTGATGGATCCACCATCAGTCTTCGTACTTCTGTGTTGTGTGCACACAAGTCAATTGAATAAAACTCAACTCCACTGAACAATAAGAATAAACCAGCTCCGTGGTTTTGCAGAAGAAAAAAAAAACAACAAAAACAAAGTCAGCATTCATGACAGAAATTAGGTTTACAGGCAGATAAAATTACTAGTTATCAACTGATCCAGAACAGCTGCTCTAGTAAATCACAATCACCCAGGAGGTCGTGATGTAGAAAAAAAAACAGGCATACTCCAGCTCCACATGTTACCAATCCCACGAGCAAATAAACATTGTGAGTGAAAGAAAAACATACAACTATTAACATATTCACAACTGATGGGAGTGACTCATGCTGCTAAGGATTACAGACAACTGTCTTTGCTGATGTGCAGATGTATAATCTAAGGACAGCCTCGCCGCAGATGCAGAACAACACAACAAAAGATACACGAGACGCGTGCGCTGTGGGGATTCCAGGAGAGACAGTTTGTGTCATAGTGGGTCAGAGATAGATGATTTCCCCAGCTTTTGTATGATAGGGGTGAACTGATTTATATCTCCCTCTTTTTTTTTCCGAAAATGTTACAAAAAAAAAAGAATTACATGACAATGTTTGTGTGTTGGTGTTACTCACGTGTGTCCGATCTCATGGGCAATAGTAAACGCTGTTCCGAGGCCAATGTCCTCATTGATACTGCAGCTTCTCTCCGGTTCACACATCCCTCCCACAGGAGCCAGACCTGAGACAGAAAAGTTGTTTCTCAATGACTTAAAAGGAACGCGATGTGATGTTTGCTGAATGTGCTGTTGCTGTAATAATCTTTGCATGATGAAGCTTTGCAGGTTTTTGATGAATTCCAAGTGTTTAACTGACCTCAGTTCAGCATTATACTTAAACTCTCTGGGCCTGATTCTGGCTATTTGAGTCTCTGACCTCCGTATGAAAGGACACAGGTTGTGGAAATGAAAGATGCTGCAATTCCATCTTGCTTTTTCATTTGAAGTTGATGTTATTTTAAGATAAAAGAAAAATAAACTTTACACTGGCTTATGTTCATTTCTTGACCTCAACTTACAGATTTGGGTCTGGACATTCTTCGGAGTTTGTCATTTACATGTGACAACAGTACGCTGGTAAGGATTTTATCAGGAATATTATCAATAATCTCTCAATGCAGTGTCCTAAGAAGAGTAGCTGTGCAAACCTGTGTGTGTGTGTGTGTGTATGTGTGTGTGTGTGTGTGTGTGTGTGTGTGTGTGTGTGTGTGTGTGTGTGTGTTACCTAGGGTTTCGCAGGGCTTGTTTTTTTGGATGCAGATGTCATATCTGCAGACAGGAAATAAAAAGTCTTTATATTATAGTCCATAAGCTATAGTGTCTATAGCTTACAGACACATACATATTTGAAATTAGGGCTGAACACTTCATCGAAATTGAATCCAAATCACAATACAGCCTATTTGTTAAAGCCAAAATATCCTTTTAGATTAATTATTGTCTTGACCTGTACCCATCTTTTTCTATAGACTGAAGAGAACATCTTTGTTTCTCACAGATCTGCACAAAATGTCACACAGAAATCCTTCTAAACATGTTTTTCCAAAAGAAAATGAGAATAATGATATAACCATTCCCTCTGATACCGTGAATCAATCGCAATTCAAAATGATCGCAAAGCTGTCCAGCCCTCGTTGAAATGGACACACTGTTATATACACAGACACTGGGGACAGACAGTGAACAGCAGTGATAGCAGACAGATATACTTTTAAAAGAACAATAGCAGGAAATCTTGGACGGTCACTGTGGTGTCATCTGTCTGGACAGTTTCCACCCTCTGCTTGATAAAAGCCATCATAAAATCCAAGCTGTTCACAAAAAAGCCACTCCCCCTCCCAAAGAACAGTAATGACATTTACCTGTTCTTAACACCCCTCTATTTGACTCTGTTAACTGCCTGCAACATGAGCTTACAGCACATTCTCTTAGGAAGAAAAGTATTTGTGGCAGCTCTGTCCAGCCCCAATCATCGGATCACCCTGACCAAACCATGGCTCTGCTGTTTGCTGATGCACATTCCTCAGTCAATAGCACCAGTGTTTTATCTGTTTAATATGTACCTACACATTGTTGTGTATCAGTAACAATGTGGACTCAGAGGAATGCAAAGAGTGAGCAGTGCTTGTCTTGTGTGTGAGTCTTTGCTGTATTTTCTGGTTCGTTTCTCATCCTCCCTTGGGCTCAATTGTTTTTTTGTTTTTTCTCACTCCCTCCCTAAAACCTTTCTGAGCTGGGCAGAGCGGTCCTTGCTATCATCGACCCAGACACGACAAGACACAACCCTAAACGATTTGCTAAAGCCTTTAGGAAGAGGGTTGGGAAAGTGTCATTAGCAGAAATTTAACCCTGGATAAAGCAGTAGACAATGGATGGATGGATGGATGGAAGGAGGTTTATTTACAGTAACTGAATGCACAACCAAAAAGTATGGCTGTATAATCATTTTAAGGTTTATGTAGAATACACCTTTTTATTCGTACTTATATGGGCCTGATTTATAGAGGCCGTCATCTTTCTCCAGCAGCCTGAACAGGCAAACTAGCCAAAGCATGCATTCATTCATTTGTTCATTCATTCATTTATCTTCTCCACATGAGGGTCGCCAATTCCAGCTGACATGGGGCGAATGGCGAAAGTCTCCAGTCCATCACATAGCCACAGAGAGCCAGAAAACCATCCACTCTCACACACTCATTTTTAAATTAGAGTGTGCAATTGACCTAATCCCCAAATCTGCATGTTTTTGTACTGTGGAAGGACACCTCCATGTGTTGCAATCTGTAGTCTCACAATTTGATGTCATTAATTCTTACACACCACACCTTTAGATTAACAGGAAAACATTTAGAAGACATTAAGAAAGCAGCAGACCATTGCTCTGACTAAAAGAAAGACTTTTTAAACATGTGAAAACAGGTGTTATGACTTGGTGTCCTGACCTGGTGATGAGCACAGCGGTGTCGTGGTGAGCAATCCCATTGTCTGGTATGGCGTTTCCATAGCTGCTGCGGTGTTGGATGGTTTTCTGCCACTTACAGAAACTGTCTAAAGACTTCCCTGCATGGTGGTTGATCTCCAGTGTTGGCTGGAAGAGGAAAAAGAAAGGAAACATACGCAGAATTTAGGCAGAAAATAGGCAGAAAAACAGCAATTCCATGTTTATATAGAATACATTAATAATATATGGCCATTCCAATGACAACAAAGAGATTTCAACTATCACATGATAGGCCAATAATGTTATCTTTACCCAGCCCCACGCTTCCTGAATTGCAACGTTTCAGACTTGTTTTATGCCCCACTGTGTTAGTTTTTCAGCTCTGTGGAAACCATTTATCTCCAATGGTTTATTTAGTGTTAGAAACAAGGGAATTTACTCATTGCTCAACTCACATTAAAGGACACTTCATTCTTGAAGTTTATCCTAAAAACCAAGTGAAAAGTTGTGTGGCTTCCAAGACTGAATTCCCTGTACTGTACCAGAGAAGTTGAAGTGGAGGTAGGATTAGAATGAAGTTGCTTTCTAGTACTACGAGAATCCAGGGAGGAAAAAGAGACGAGGGGAATGCACTGCTGGCCACAGCTGGCGAGAACTCGTAACCCAGGAATGCATGTGGTGACATAACTAGTAATTGCCTCATCCCGCAGTCCCTCATTTCTGGGCCCACTGCTGGCCTGGTTTTGTTTTTCAGGGGCAGCTTGCCGTTTTCAGACATGGAAAGTGACACAGAACCACTGGACTCCCGGTTCTGTCCCAACCTCAGCGCTCCCTGGAGTAAGAATAACATTAATACTGCACACCGCTAATGATCCTAACATTTACTTATTAAATCCCACAGATGACAAACACATCTGAGTGGTGAGTTATGGAGCTAATTCTGAAGAGTGTGAATCATAAATGTTCCCTAATAGGGTATCTATAGAAAAAACCTCAAAGCCACGCTGTAACTGCCCCGCAGTTCACTGGGAGTCTTCTGTCAGACCGTGGTAAAGGTCAACATTATAACGGACATCACATCACATGCTGTTAGTGGCAGGTTGATAAGGTCATTCACTAGGCAGTCAGAAGACTCCGTCATCCCCTGAGCTACGCTGGTAAGGTCATGCACTTTTTATGAGCTAAACTCTGTGTGGATCCTCAGTCTGGGTCCTCTGTTACCTGCATTCTCTTACTCATAGCACACAAAAATTCTACCATCTGTATCTAGAGCGAGTGTCTACGAGGACAACAGTTTAAAGATAGAAACCATCGTTGATATTCCCGCTTCTTCCTATTTCCTGAGTTCCACTGTCCCACCTACTCTTTTTTCATTGGCTGTTGGCAAACTCATTGTGAAATTAAACTTTTAATGGCCGGCTTATCAAAGGGGGATTCATAGTCTGGGGAACATGAGTGTCCGTATTGTGTCAATGCATCCAAGGTCTGTAATTGGACGGGTAGAAAAAGACAGACAGACTGACTGACTGATCAAGCCTGGCAAGAAAATACTGGACCTTGAGTGATCTATTTAGGGCCATCGGGTGGTTTCGTGCAAACCTGTCTGTCTTTGTGAAGCTGTGATTCACATCAGCATCTAAACCTACCTTTGTGACTTTCTGGAGGTGGATTATAGCGACGGTCAGAGAGGTAACTGTTCACCACACCAGCAGTGAGCCAGACAGTCACAAAGCAGTTCTGTCTGACAGGTACAAATTCCCCCCATTACCTGACTCCTCCACCCTCTACTATGCCTCACTACGTCCTCTTGTCCCTTTCATTACAGCTGCTACTCACAAGACACATTTACACACTCTGTCCACTGGCAGTGGTGGAGGAAAAGACCCTTAACCTGATCATTTGACACAAACAAAGAGCTTATAGACACTGTTCAGGGAAGCGGTTTTTTTTGTGCAGTCTGGAAAATAGTGAGGACAAGGACACAGAGAGAAAGTTTCTACCTGGTCTTCCATGAGCAGGATGAGCCGTGTCACTACAATGTTGACTGCATTCCCCAGGCTAGAATCCTGGAACAGTTTGGCAACCTGACCTCCAGGGAAACAAGAAAAGACCAGTCTTAAAAACAGCTGATACACACATGGATGAATCCATCATAAATAAAGATTTGTGGAGAGAAGTAACAGACAACAGGAGCCCAGTCTTGAAAATTGTTGAAAAACGTCCACTATTTTTTGAAATAAAAACAGCCTGGTTCAGTGATGGTTTTCCTGTCGGAAAGCAAACTGCAGTTTTCTGTTTTCTGAATATTCCTCCTGTCTTTAGTCCCAACTGAGACTGATTTTAGCTCAAACCAAACACTCCATGAATCAGACTAGTGTGTTAAGTCAGCGCAACATGATTATTAAAGAGTTAAAGCACCACCAGTAAAGAAAAAGACCTAGACTAGAAAAAAATGGACTAAAACCCCTACTTGGTGTCTGGTGTAATTTGGCCCACTTTGCTCCCCACCACTAAAGACACACTGCTGGTCTCTATGATTCTGAAAAACTCTGGATGCAACCTGGTTTGTAACAAAGGCAGCTGAGCAACCACCCATTAAACACATTCTTAACATGTGTGTGTTTAGGTTTAAAGGGATCCGGTGTGTGAAGTGATCTACAGTGATAGAAAGAGTGTATGATGACATACAACTTAAGCCTGTCTAATTTTAGATCTAATTTGGAGATCTAATTTGACACGCTCAAATGTATACCAGTTGTAGGAGCCACAAATTAATTATATATTTTTTTCATTATATTAAAGTGTGTTGTAATCACCTTGGATAGGTGGATAGTGGGTTGTAGATATATGGGATATTAAATTAAGGGAATCACCTGTTCACCTAGCATAGTTAGAGAGAGATAGACGGATCATTATTTTGGTTATGAGTTCATGACTTCGTCCTTTTTCCATTAATAGATGGTTAAACTTATTTTCAAGTCTCAGTAAATTATTTTTGTTTAGTGCGTTGGACAATCGGGCCCAACCTCAGTGATTCTTTTGTTCTTTGAAATCACTGCACCAGTCACTTGGAACATTTCTGTGCCGTCGCTTGTAAAATGTTTTCTAGTTGTACCTTTGTGTTCTAATGCATCATCTTCTTCACCAAATCTTCTCACGCTGAAGTTGTTTTAAACTTGACTCAAAAAGGTGTAATAACACATTTGTACTGACACAGGGAAGGTGACTTTTTGGACAACTTTTGTGTTGTGAAACTTACAATATTCATGACAGCCAGGATGTACTGCTCGATGTCCCTGCGGCCGTGGTAACCCACCATCATCTTATCAGCGACCACCAGCGTCTCCACGTAGCGCTCCCGGCTAACTGAGCGCTTCAGAGGCAGCTGGCCGCGGCCGACGTGATGGGGAGGTGTTTTCAGTGTTCGCTGCCACCAAGACGCTCCTTTCATCGGCTTTTCATCTGGGGAGATTACACACACCTTTTCATCATTATGTGAAAAGATGAAATCCACAACAGCAGCGAGCGGAACCATTCACTGTATTTGCATTTGCCTTGAATTGACACTTGGGATCATCTGAAACACTGTACGAAGATGTGGAGTAGACTTTACAACAGTAAAAGGTTGGATTTTTATTTGCTGAAAGATAATTTTGTGAACATACTTTGGTTTTTTCAGCAACGCCCTGTAACACAAACTTGGTCACACCCAATCAAAACTGGGAACTCAGACACGACCACAGTCCTCTCCTGCTGGCTGCTTTGCAAAAGCAAATACCCAATACTGCTGCTCATAAAAAAACAACAAAAAAAATCTCCTCTCTCACCAATGACTCCACACGATTGGCCCTTGTACTGATGGCGAAGCGATGAGCGTTTATAAACCACATGGGGGCGCTCCTCTGCCCTCTCTGTCCTGGTCTGGTTATCTGATGAGACGAGAGGTTCGATCAGGTACTCCTCTCCTCCTGCTACAATCACCCCCTGCTGCAGAAAACAGAGCGACATTTGCATTGTCAAAGAAAGTCGATAATCTCCTTTTTTTTTTTGTCCCTTGAATATCAGATTAGCATTACGAAACAACTTCCACATATTACAGTTATCAGAGAAGAACGATCCTGTCGACAAAGACGATTGAGCAACAGACCAAGGAGATTTCACAACAACCTCTTAGCGTCTAATGTAGCAGAAATTAGACATCCTCAGGTATTCCCTTGCTAATAGGTCGGAAAACTGAAAGCTGCAGTGAAGGTTTCATAATACGTTTTTTTCATTTACAAAAAAAAATAATTTTTGTGTTTTAAATTAACCAGACAAACACCAAAGCAAAACTGATACTTTGACACAGAAACAACTTTTATCACACTTAATCTGTGTTTTGTCTAAAGAGTTATTACATGTTTCTCACACACACGTGAGAGAATGAGAGAGTGAGACAGAGAGTAATACACTAACACTTTGATTTTGCTCAGATGTGTTGGCCTCAGTCAGAGTGACCTGACTGAGTCAATGCGGCAGCTTTTAAGGTGCCTTTAATCCCATGATTAAATTAGTGATGCCACTCTGGACACTCAGACAGCTCACTGGTGAATGTGCTCATGCTGGTTTGACCAACAGTAATTACATGTGCTACTTATTAACGCTTCGGGAAAACATCTAATCCTCAGCTGTGTATACACTACAATTCAGAGTATCCATGCCCATTTGGCATCAAGGCAGCACGTGTGTGTGCAGCAGCTCTTAGCTCTACTGTTTGGTGCTTTTTTTTTTGGGTTGTGCAATCGCAAAATTTGATAGATCAACAAGCACACACCAGTTTTCTGTTGTTTTAAGTCTTTTTAAATGATCTACAGTTCGGCATTGTTGGGTTTGATTGCTGTGGCTGATCAGTGGCCGACAGGCTCAAAGTAATGCTTCCTCTAACCCAGCTTAAAAGTTGAAGTAATAATATTCTACATTTCCCAGACATCCTTTGGATGCCCCCAACAGAACATGCCAGAACTTGATGTTAAAGGGTAATGATAAAGGTCTCAGTGTGCTTCAAAGGAAGTGCTGGTTAAATCGTCTGAAACCTCCCTCCACTCAAATCTTCCCAACATCAGCACTTGAAAGGCTACATCTTGCAACTTTCTGATATGGACCACCTGACATCTGATCCAACTGTGGACAGTGTTTGACCTTCTCTCTCTCAAGGCACACATATGCATTGTAACATGCCAGTTGGCATGCCAGTTAGCAAAGCAATGTCTGTGATGGCAAACCAACACATGGATGCTCTTGGACAAGAGCGTTCAAGTGAGGCATTGGGAGCTCTTGTCCAAGAGCTACTTTTGGATGATGCTCTGTTTGAGCATTAACACATAAACGTGATTTGAATGGCTCGTGCCCATGTTAGAAAATGCACATAGCATGGTTTGTTTGGTTGGCGCTCGCACTGCCACTTGGAAAGTTGAATATTTCTCAAATTTTGCCAAATACATTGTGAGTAAAAGCTGCTATGTTGAATAGGAGTTGCTGTCCGTTTATTGCAGCGTCAACTGTGACTGGCTGTTTAGCTCTCCGATCAGAAGATGAGAAGAGAAACAGTAATGATGAATAGCCAAACGTCTACCTTCTTCCATAGAATTTGGAAGCAACTACAACGACAACGTAGTCATTTGGAGCAAGCGTCCAAGTGACAAGTATGCTGCAGTTTACATGTGACAAATAGACTACTGCCATCTGCTGGTGAGAAGGTAATTTCCTTTTCGGTGCATAACATGCGAGCTGCTTGCTCATTGATTACAGTCAACGCAGAGAGTGAGGGAGCAACTTCTTTTCTCAATTCATGACAATTTGGGGCAGCAGCACTGATTGCATTGTTGGCCTGACCAGGCGGTGCGTTTGGTAAGGTGAAAAGACGCTATGTGCTAAATATATACTCCGAAAAGGAGTACATTATGCTAGAGAAAAAGCAACCAGACTTGCAAAGTTCTGCTTTAAAATGTTTCCTTCTAGATCATTTCCCTTTGAGAACCACGCTGGTTGATTTGATCCAAGATGAAGACTGGATTTAAGTCTCAAGGTTTGTTAAAAGTACAAGCTTTGATGTTGAAATCAAGATTATCTGATATTTGCTGACCCAGCACTTCTGCTGCTGCTGACCTCACTCAGTGCATTAGCTGTGGATTGGACCGAGAGGGTTCAGGCTTACCAGGCCATCACAGTTGCTCAGGGCCACTTTGCTGGAGAGCGGCTGGTCTTGGAGGTGTCCTGTGTAGTGGCAATGGGGAGAGTAAGGGTGACTCCAGGCTAATCTACCCCTCTTCCAGTACTCAACCCTGAACTGGTGGGAGAGCAGGCCTCCCTGCAGCGTCAGGTTCAGCAGGAAGTTGTTGCGTGGCATGGACAGCTGGTAGAAGAGCTTAACGACAGGAAAAGTAGGTTCAGTTTATAAATAAATGATGTAATTTCTAGATTAAGTTACATTTAGGCGTTGACATAAAACTAACAGAAAGGAAATAAAGAAAAGTGAGGTCAATAAGTCCAAAAAGCATATTACTGAGTCAGGTGGTCTGTCTTCAGCACTGCGGCGTCTTCTTCGTTGGTGTTGAGGTGTGTCCAGTGCCTCACCATTAGGCCCTACACGCACTGGGATAGCAATCTCATACTGGCCTAGACTGGAGAGGAAAGCAGCTAGAGAGAGAGAGGAATAAAGAAGACATGAAGCCACAATCACAGATTGACTTAATAAAACTAAACTCGGCTTAATCTATTTGACTCTAATTAAAAACAGATGAGGATTTTGGTGCGGCTTATATTGAATAAAGCTCTTTTTATTGAGAGAGTAACCCAGCTGGCAAAGAGAAACTTGCTGACTTTTTTGGCACAATGCTGACAAGGCCCCTCGACTCCAAGTACCCTCTCCTTCATGAGGCCAAAGGGACGTTGCTATGGTTACCCTGAAACTGTATACTTCCTGTCTGTCCCAGGCTGTGTCGGGTCCTTGTGGAGATTTATTGTCCAAATACACACAGCCCCAAACAGCCAACTAACGGGGAAAGGTCACGGGCATACAAGGCCAGTTTTTTCTACTTTTTTTTAATCAAACCTTTGGCCTCAGTTGGTGGAAAAGCAGCCCATTCCCACAGAGAGTAAATACCCAGAGACCATAGTTCCCTGGTACAGACTTGAAGAGCTCTGTACCAGAAACCCTGTGCAGGCAGCTCATAGGTGTGGCTTGAAAGAAGAAAGAAAGCACAACAACAAATCCTGCCTTCACTACTGTTATTTCGATATGGGAAACTTTGCACAGAGTGAAACAGTTATGACAGCAAAAATGGACAATGTTAATTTAAAATGAGTAACATTAGTTATGTTGAATTATTTTATGTTGAATTCCCTTCCCTTAAATGCACAGTATGTAATCTGTGCTGCTAGGAGTCTCTCAATCAAAACTATAACACAAGACCTGGTTTGACGATGTCAGCATGGGATCATGGGAATTGTTATGGGAATTGTTATAAAAGGAGAATTTTGGTGGTAGAACATGTAATAAAATGGCAATGAGTAGTCGTGATCTACTCGTGACAACAACATACAACAAAATGGAAAAAAAACAGAAGACACCATACTGGCAAACAAATATTTCCTTCCTCACTCCAAGGTTTCATCTGGTGAACAGAACATAAATTACAGTTTAATGTAAGCTGCCACCAACTCCTAAAGCTTTAGACTTTAGCTTGCCATTATGGTTATCAACAAAGTACTTATTTGTCATTTAATGCTGCTGGTGATAAGAACAATTTTAAGGTTGCTTAGACATGTATCCAAAACTTTAAGGAATTTTTTACTCTAATTCAGTTCCATATCGAAGTGTCTGTTTAATAGTACTTAATGATTTCTGTCTTAATGATTTTTTATGCAACAAATACTATATCATGTTTATTTATCATTTAGTCTAATGCAATTAGGCAACTTATGCAGATTTGCACCCCGACAGCAAATGCACTTGATTGACTGAAAATTACAATTTCGGTAAACCAAAATATAATTTGTTGTTATGGTATGAAACTAGAGCCCTTAAAATGACAATGACTAATCTACCCAGCCAGCTTAATTACACAAAAGCATCAAGAGCTGTGTGCTTTTCCCACAGCATATCCTCCTCTCACAAAAACACAACAAGTAATCAGGCAGGTGGTTACCATTACCTTTGAAGCCCAGGGAAAGCTCCTAAAGAAAAAAGGAAGGGAGTGTATTCATAAAGTAGATGTGGAAGAAATTAATCAGACCTCACACAGAGGAGGATAATAAAAAGAGCTAAATAATTAGTTTGCAGTTTGAACTACAGGTCTGAGCAGACATTAACAAGCCTAGTTGCTCCCACAGGGAAAAAGACATGTCCTTCTTAATAAAAACATTTTTTTAATCTAAAATCCCTTAAAAACTCAGCTACTAGAAGAGAGTAAAATCATTATCATGTCACTGTTTCTCAGATAGTTTATGTTGTTACCCAGAGAAACAGATACACAGCAGATGTTAGAACATCAGCCTTCAGAGTAGTAGTAGTAGTAGTAGTAGTAGTTGTTGTTGACATAATCAAAACCATCATGTAAACAAATGTGTAAATCACATTTGTATGAGTACACTTGTAATAGCCTTGTTAATTCATCAATAAAATCTAATCTCATTGCAGCATGAAAGTAAACACCTACTAATCCATTTGCAGCCATAACTTGTAAAAGGACAAATGTGGAAAGGAATGTGCTTTTACAACTGCTGCAACAGTTTTTTATTAAAACGCCTGTTTATACACTTATACCTAAGAGAATTACTGTAGTAGAATATGTAAATATCACTCCTCAAATCGTACTTCTCATACAATCTTATGAGAAGTACCTTAAATATACCTTTAACATGTTTAAATATACCTTTAACATGTTTACCCTTTAACTACTTTACTACTTTAACTAAGGTACTTCTCATAACAATCTTAAGAGAAGTACCTTAAATATACCTTTAACATGCTTAAATATACCTTTAACATTTTTACCCTTTAACTACTTTACTACTTTAACTAAGGTACTTCTCATAACAATCTTAAGAGAAGTACCTTAAATATACCTTTAACATGCTTAAATATACCTTTAACATTTTTACCCTTTAACTAGAAGCAATCCTCAGCAGCCTTGTATTAGCCTGCTGCAGTACCTCAACTGAGATTGAGAATGGAAACACACATCAAGACTTCATTTAACAGGAGTCACTCCCTGGTTGAAAGCGCGGCACAGTAAAGAGCCCGTGCTGATTAAATACACATACACCCATGAGCAGGGCATCACCCTAATCCTGTTATCATCAAATGAAAGAGTGGAAGGAAACACTCTGAATGGAAACATGTCCCTCCCTCCATCCTTTCATGACAAAACACCGCAAAGCACTGCTTCTTCGACAGAATCTACAGTTATTCCCCCCCATCCACACTCTTTTTTGTATAATACAGGCGATGAAACCTAGAGAATGTACAGGTATCACAAACATCTTATGTCTGATCGTGTCTGTCTTAAGCTGGGGACACGCAACAAGATTTTTTTGCCCGATGTTACAGTTGGACAGAGTCTTCCCAGTCAGTTGAGGACAGTTGGCTGTCGCCATTAAAAAAATCATGCTGAAACCAGTCTTTTCAAAATCAGTAACGACTGTGAGAGAGAGAGAGAGAGAGAGAGAGAGACACACAGACAGACAGAGATAGATGTGTAAATTCAAGGTCTCAGGCCTGAAAACCAGACCAGTCAGCAGGCTTGTTGATATCTCACAAGTGTGTCTCGCCCATAGTCTATACATGATGTGGTACAAACTCCCATTTTGAGGCCTCAAGATTTTGACCGGTATCATGTCAGTTATTGAAAGTGGAAGTTCACAGAGACATGACCAGTCATTTATTAGATGGTACTGGCTGTCGATCATACTCATACGTGCTGTGCTTTACGATAGATAGGAACATAATTTGGAAAATTTCCATAATTGTCTATTGAAGAATGTTTACAGGCGACATAAATTAAGTGAGAAGTAGCTGTTTACCAAAAGACTTTCATTTAAAGTCCTTTTTCCAGTGGAGTGCTACTTCCATCCTACGTCAGACAGAATAGGCCTTACTTTTTCAAACTGGGGGAAAACACGTGTACTTTTGAAATACAGTCTATGGCCTGGCCACACTTTAATTGAGACCAATTTCTGGAAACAGGTGAGGCCAATAACAACAATCAATATAAAACGTGGCTGGTTTGATACCAGAAGTGACACAGGAGTACACAATGGGACCGGGGAAAAACCATTTAATCATTTTTGCTGGCAACCGTGATAGCTGCCGCTGATCTGTTGAATCAGTGTCATGCTGAAGTCTGGCTGCGGCACACATTTCATTTTTCCTAGCTGCATAAAAACAAGGAAGATCTAATTTTGCATCTTTAGGTCTGATTAAAATTCAAATCAATCCATTTTATTCCACTTGAGAGAATGGAATAAGCTGCAGACATGGCACGTATGCATTATCACCACAGAGAGATGTTGCAGTGAACTCGTTAGAGAAGGTTAGCCTATTTCCATATTTCCAGCAGACACGAAACAGTATTCACTTTCATTTGGAGTAAAGAATGAATTAGACTTTTCTGTTTTGGTCTCCATCTAATCCTGAAAATAATATCTGGCTCTTTAGTACAGTATGTTGATCATCCAGTTATACTATGTCTGCCTGTTATTTGGTGTTTGGCAGGATGCACACAATGTGCTTAGGGTGTTTTCACTGGAAAAAGCTGCTGTGTGATGACAGAGCTGATGAGACCTGAGTTGCAGGCCAGAAAATGTAGCAATTGACAAAAAACAAAACTGAGAGGAACTGTAGTGCAGGGTATTTAGTAGAGCCGAGTATTGAACTTCAATCATTTCATGGGATCTCATATCAAACAATGTGTTGTCATTCAATATCACATTTCAAGTAGTAAATCCCATCAGCATCAGTGAGCCAGTGAGTATGCTGGTTCACCAAGATCCAACAGTGCTCCTGATTGGCCGTCTAAAAGTATGCAGGACGTGAACATGTGCAAGTGAGTTTGTGCGTGTGTCTTTGTGAGGACCAACACTCTTATAAACCTAAGGGCCGTGAAGACATTTTGGGAAAGTGAGGACGTTCTGGCTGGTCCTCACTTTCTGTCTCCCATTAAAAGGGCTTTTTCAGGGTTAAGACCTGGTTTTAGGGTTAGGGTTAAAATTGGGTTTAGGTAAGGGTTAAGGAATGCATTATGTCTATGAATGTTCCTAGTAAGAATGCTGCATGAGAATATGTGTGATCCAGGTATTACTCATGTTGTGGGGACCTAAGTCTGTTTACACAATCACAATATGGGGACTTCCTTTCGGGGACAAACAGCAAGTCCTCATAGTATAAACTATTCAATTTTAAGGTGAAGAAGTATCGGTAGGGCTAAGGTTACAGTTGGGTCAGTAGTCGTTTTGGTTAAGGTTAAGGTTAGAGTGAGTCTCCAGAAAATGAATGCAAGTCCCTGTAATGTCCTCTGAAGCCATGGAAACCAGACTGTCTGTGTTGTGTTGTGATAGGCTGGTTTTATCAATACCCAGCTCTAGTATTTAGCCTCCCAATTTAAAGGTCTAGTCAAAATCAAATCAAATCAAATCTGACAAATCTTACTAATGTTCATTAAAAGGATCTGAGCCACGTCAGTGTTTGTGGGTATTTAAAAAGAAGCAGTGTGGCAGACTTCTGAAGACAGATGACGTTGAGGGGGTCAGAGGTTAAGTCAAGGAAATGCACAATTACAGCCTTGTTCTGGATGATGAGACTCAGACACTCAGGAGATTTATGCCTTTGCCTTCAGGAGATTCCAGTTCAGTGTGTATGAGAGAGAGGCACAGACACTGTGTGGTGAGATGAT